>NC_142932.1:68053953-68158953 GCF_046866305.1 Octopus bimaculoides | reverse complement strand
GCTGAGTTCCTTTCAAGTATTGGGCCTCACAGAAGCAATAACCAAGACTTTTGGCATTATGTCATGCTTGAGAACAAGACTTATCAATTCTATATTTAAGAGATGAGCAATTATGTACATTATTTACAATTGACAAATATTTGTCCTCATCTTGTTTGTTGTTAACACGTTTCAGCTGATATACCCTCCAGCCTTCATCAGGTGTCTTAGGGAAATTTCGAACCTGGGTTCTCATTCCTAAGGTATTTTTTGATGTTGTCATTATTATTATTATTATTATTATTATTATTATTATTATTATTATTATTATTATTATTATTCAGGTCACTGCCTGGAAACGAGAACCCAGGTTCGAAATTTCCCCAAGACACCTGATAAAGTCTGGAGGGTATATCACCCGAAACGTTGTGTTAACAGCAAAAAAGATGAGGACAAATATCTGTCAAATGTAAATAATGTAAGACCTATGAAAGCGAGTAAAATCACAGTCTTGGCAGATACCAGTGTCACAAAAATTGGTACCCATGCCGGTGGCATGTAAACACAGCCTGGTGTCATGCAAATGGCATCTGTGCTGGTGGCATGTAAAAGCACCCATTACACTCTTGGAGTGGTTGGGCATTCAGCCATAAAAAAAAAACCATGCCAAATCAGACTGGGGTCTGGTGCAGCCTTCCATAGCAGAACAATTTGATGTCAGTCTCAGAACAGCTATCAGGTATCTCCACAGACTTGGCTACTATGGCAGAGCTGCAAGAAAGAGGCAACATCTTTAACCAGCTAATATCAAATGTAGAATAGATTGAACCAGTGAGATGGTGAAGAGGCCACTAGCATTTTGGGGCACTGTCATATTCCCTGATGAGTCCAGATTTGCTTTATTTTCTGACAGTGGTTGAGTGTGGGTCTCAAGACTCTGTGATCAAGAATTTGACATGAAAAGATTGCAGCCAACAATGAAACAGGGCAGCTATTTTGTGATGGTCTGGGGAGCAATTTGGAGCAATGGTTGATCAGAGCTGGTGGAGTGTGAGGGAAACATAAGCTAAGATAAATATGTGTCCATATTGCAGAAAGGACTGCTTACAATCTTCTTCAGTGGTGAAATGATTAAAGAAAACTCTTTATTTATAAAAGATGGGGCTCCTTGTCACTCGGCTAAAAAGAACCAAGATTGGTTGAAAGAAAATGGCATTAAAAAGCTTTCATGGTTAAGCCAGTCACCAGATATGAGCCCTATTAAACACCTCTGGGGAATAATGGACAGGACACTTTGTAAAAAGAACAAGAAAGCATTTCCAAAGCCAGATTTTTTGAGATTACGGCGTGAAACTTGGCAAGAAATTCCTCAAGATAATATTCATCATGTGATCAGTAGCATGCCTAATAGGGTCCATGCATTGATAAATGCAAAGGGCATGTCTACTAAATACTAGATATTCACATAATAATTAACGAATAATTTGAATTGATAATTTTAGATTAAAACGAGTGGCTGTGTGATAAGTAGCTTGCTTACCAACCACATGGTTCCGGGTTCAGTCCCACTGCGTGGCACCTTGGGCAAGTGTCTTCTATTATAGCCTCGGACCGACCAAAGCCTTATAAGTGGATTTGGTAGACAGAAACTGAAAGAAGCCCATCGTATGTATGTACATATATATGTGTGTGTGTGTGTGTGTGTGTGTGTGTGTGTGTGTGTGTGTGTGTGTGTGTATGTTTGTATGTCTGTGTTTGTCCCCCCAACATCGCTTGACAACTTAGCGGTTCGGCAAAAGAGACCGATAGAATAAGTACTAGGCTTACAAAGAATAAGTCCTGGGGTCGATTTGCTCGACTAAAGGTGGTGCTCCAGCATGGCCACAGTCAAATGACTGAAACAAGTAAAAGAGTATAAGGTTGTCTATTTACTTCCATCATGTCTGTATATATATATATATATATATATATATATCAATTTAAATAAGAGCCATAACGCAATCCATAGTAAAAACTTGTTTAATAACCTATGCTGCACATATCAATGCAAGATCCCGACTCACTCTTGTATAAGATAAGAATATGGGGCCTTGCATCTCTTCAGGGTCAAGTTACATTAATTCACAGCAGACAGCGAACAACAGACAACATTAATAGTTGTCATAAAATTACATGTGTATAAACAGGTTGTAACGACATGAACATATTGAAACTGCTTACAATATCGGTTAAGAAAACCATTATATAGTAGAGTAACTAAGTAGAGTTGTTAACCTAGGATGTTAAGTAGCGACAAGCTGGGGCACATATATACATATATATATATAAATCTTCGAAACACCTAGTTTAGAATAGAGGCAGCTGATGAAAGATTAATTCCAAGTGGCTATTTGTTTTCCTATGTGTTCGTTCTGTTGTCTGTAGTTCATTTTTCTAACGTCCTGTACCCGAATATGCATCTATATACACATGTAGATGTAAGTATGTACATATATGTGTGCATATATGCTTATATATCCTTTGTATTATATATATATATATGTGCCCCAGCATGGCCACAGCTCATGAGCTGAAACTAGATAAAATGAAAATATATTCGACATCACTTGAAAACATTTACTTCAAATAGAAAATATAAACATAGTGCAAAGTAGTTATGCTAAAAGGATAACCTTTAACATAATCACTCTGCACTATGTTCTCAATTTAAATTAAATGCTTTTTTGAATGATGTCAAATATTTTGTTTTTTCATTTTCTATTTTAATCTATATCCACTTACTCAGGGAAAACCACTTCTAGCTACCTTTGACAGGCAATTTCAGCACCACATTTTTCAGTTGAAGCCAGTGTTTTAGTGGTTTATCAAACTGAGAACACATCGTACCTGTTACATTGTGTCGATTGACAAAAAATCCTTGTATATTCCTCACTCTCTGTGTATGTGTATGTACACATATATATATGTGAATATGTGTAATTACATATGTGTGTGTGTGTGTGTATACATACATATATATCTACATAGAGGGTAGTGCAAAAGTAGGCTGATAGTTCTTTTATTCGTTTCAGTCATTTGACTGCAGTCATGCTGGAGCATCGCCTTTAGTCAAACAAATTGACCCCAGGACTTATTCTTTGTAAGCCTGGTACTTATTTTATCAGTCTCTTTTGCCAAACCGCTAAGTTATGGGGACGTAAACACACCAACATTGGTTGTCAAGCGATGGTGGGAGGACAAACATATACATACACACACACATGCACATATATATGACAGGCTTCTTTCAGTTTCCGTCTACCAAATCCACTCACAAGGCTTTGGTCAGCCAGAGGCTATAGTAGAAGATACTTGTCCAAGGTGATACACAGTGGGACTGAACTCAGAACCATGTGGTTGGTAACCAAGCTACTTACCACACAGCCACTCTTGTATATTTTTATTGCAAAAGCAGACTAACAATGGTGACAACTACCTTGAAATTTTGGGCAAGGAAGTGGTGCCTGCAATGCAGGCTATGACCAACTTTGATGATGTGTTATTCCAAAAGGATGGGGCACCACCGCATTAGGCAATTCACATGTGTAATTTCCTCAGTGAAACATTCCCAGGGAGGTGGATTGAGCAACGTGGAAGTATTGAATGGCCACTCTGTTCCCCAGACCTAACGCCCATGGATATTTTTTTTCTGGGGCGTTGTGAAAGAGAAGGTATTCCAGAGAAAACCATGCACTCTGCCTCAATTACATGGGCTCATTACAGAGGCCTGCCTAGAAATCAACACTGACCTGGACCTGTGTTGTCATGTGTGTTGCAGCGTGGATGATAGGCTCCAAGAATGTGTCAATGGTCAGGGCGGACATTTTGAGCATTATGAGACTAACATTGTACAATGTTTTTTAAAGAAAGAAATAAAATATACAACTATACAACTGTAAGCCTACTTTTGCACCATCCTGTGTATATTTAGTTACTCTAGCAGAAATAACAGCCAAAGCTCTCTCAAATTACATCCTAATGGATAAAAATATAGAGGATGCATTGAATAATGTAGCCCTAAGACTTTCATAGGTCTGCTGTATCAAGGCTGACCCAGGTCTAAACAACAACATCAGTATCTTCAGGTATGTCATTTAGTAAGGGGCTTGTCAGCAGACAGACAGGCCTGATCCTGTCAAACTGTCCAATCCAGTCTGACATTTGAACCCCTCATAAAGAGATTCACTACTTGTACAGTAACATTATTAAGTCAGCAATCACAATTTTTCACCTGCACAGGTATGGTGAAAAGCTGGTTTTCTTGTAATGAAGTTCCTTGTGTCAGAAACCTGAATAAGAGGATAGTCTGTGTTTACAGACAGGTGTGGTCAGAAGCCAGGTGAAGTTACAGGTAGTGATCATTGTTCAGGTAAGCTCTTCAAAAGCCATAACATCTTCCAACAAGAGAAAGTTGATAATCTGGTTTGGTGGTTGTTGTTCAAACCAGGATTAGCCTTGTTCAAACAGACATACAATCAAAAGTTTTCCAGCTGTGACCACCTAACTTTCTTCTAGATACAGTATATCTAGGACAACAATTATACAATGTGTCCTTCCTGTTTTCTTTTTTTTTATGTAAATCAGGGTGTTGTGATTTGAGACGGGGGTGTATTGGCTGCTACTTCTAGTAAGTCAAGTGACCATGTAGAAGCTTCACTGTTTGCATGTTGATAGTTTGGTTGTTGTTTAGTCCTAGGTGAACTCTATGACCAAACACATTCAGATTATAACTCATATATTTCTGTCTAATGTCTAATGTGTTCTTGTTTTAATAATAATTAGATTTTATTTAAGGAAATTTGGTTGTTATTTCTAGATGCTCCCATATTGGGCTGACTAAAAGCAATGAGGAATGCAGTAACAAGATGGTAGTAGTCGTAGATTTAACAAATTGTTTCTTCATTAATAGATATTCATGAGGTAGGGTAGAAACTGAAGTATATGAGAGCAAAGATACTGACGTAACACACACACACACATATACACTGCATAGATATGATGTAACATAAACTACAGGATGGGCAGATAAACAATTTATGTGTGTGCACACATGTATGTATCTACCTTATGTATAACTATCTACGAGTGTATGTGTGTGTGCACATGTGTCTCACACACACATAAGAATATAGGTAGTTCAGAGTGCTTCTTTGTTAAGTTATCTTAAAACTGGAGCCAAGATCAAAACAAACATTTATTTAGAACTGAGATAAGCCAGAGAACTAAGATGATATTGTTTGACTTAGTAATAACACAATTTACAAGTCACCTTCTAACTCGCTTTTGCTGGAGAAATAAAGTCCATGTGCTTTCATAAAGCCTGTAATTTTTAATACATTTGGGGCTTACTACACACTGTAACACCTGCAATAGATTATCAGTAATTACAATTTGAGCATCAACCTTAGGTAAACAACAGTTGTTTGACCTTAAAATTGCCTGTGGTTACAACAGATTAAACAGCTAAGTTTTAGGTGTAGGCGAAGGAAACTAGAAACTAATTAAAAATTTTAACTGTTTTGTATGGTGACCAATCCCACACTCTTATTTTATGGTGTAGAATAATTTCATACTTCGGATTCTACATAATTTCTTACATAATCACAAGGCCAGAAATTTGAGGGAGAAGGAACAGTTGATGAGATCAACCCTAGTATTTGACTGGTACTTTATTTCATTGATCATAGAAGAATGAAAGGCAAAGTTAACCTCAGCAGAATTTGAACTCAGAACATAAAGGCCTGTGAATAAATACTGCAATGCCCAAATGATTCCTCCACCCTAATGAATTCCACATAACAGCAAAATGCACATCACAATCAATGAAGAAGACAGAATAACAACTTCAGCAGACCATGATCTAAATGATGTGAGTGACAGGTAGATCAATCAAGAAACAGAACCATTAACAATCATGATGGCAGTATGAGATAATTGATGAAAGATAGAATGACAACTATAACAAAATTGGATATAAATGGAGCAATTAACAGGTAGATACATAAAACTATTGAACCAACCAATGAATAAGTGATAAAAAAATAAACATATTTGAAAAGAAATAAAATACAGCTTGGGAAAATGGGGTTTGATTATGCATTAGATAATCTATCTAGGTTGTCCCACAGGACACCCCTGTTAGATAAGCAAAGACAAAATGACCAGTAAATTGGGCAAGGGAAATGTTATTCAGTAAAACAAGAACAATCAAGGAATTAACAAATGAATCAATGACAATTGTAGGCAACACTAATAAAATAACATTAGAAAGCAGTAATGAAAATTATAGACAAAAAAATGAACCATCTTTCATGTATGTAAATAAACCCAGCCAAAATATTGAAAGAAAACATTCTTAACAGATGACTGCAGTGGTGTAAAACACAAGTCATAAGAAAAAGTCAATGTACATAAACAGATACTCTATACCATGAATTGAGTACTAACTTCCTTTTCCCCTGACAAACTGTGATCTGTGTGTGTGTGTGTGTGTGTGTGTGTGTGTGTGTGTGTGTGTGTATGTGGTGGGGGAAGTTTTGCCCAAGCAGTGTCAATACAAAGACAAGCAGTAACAAAGAAACACACACATACATGCATAATGGTTTTCTGTAGATATCCCATTTACCAAATTTCATTCACAAGGCATTGATCAACTCTAGACTATAGTAAAAAGCATGCTCAAGGTGTCGCACAATGGGATTGAATCTGAAATCACATGGTTGCAGAGTGAACTTGTTTAACCACACAGCCACACCTGCCCTTTTGTCAATCACAGAAATAATGATGTGCCGCATGCTCATGACACATTATTATCACACACACACACAAACTTTAGAGATGTGATGTACTTTGTTTAATGTGTATATTGTGAAAAAGAACCTCTATGTGATTTTTCGGCCTGCTAGAAATAGCAGTTAAATCTTTATATTATACCCTACCATCCTGGAAAGAAAAAGACTTATTGGATTATATAGTCATAGATACACAACTCCTGAGAAAACAACTGGATGGACAAGGCTAGAATGCCACTGATAGTAGATTTAGCAGAATCAAAACCAACCTAGGGCAAAAGAGCAACAACATTTATTATATATATTATAAAGTTAATTACTGTAGACCTCAATTTGGTATAGTTCATATCAGAGTTTCAACTGAATTTTATCTGAGACACATGCATGTATATGTAATTTTTATCCATTAAGGATATGAAAACAGGGAAAGCCCCATGGCCCATCTGGAATCAATGCTGAGATGCTTAAAATATCTGGCAGTGTGGGTTATGTAAATCAGGTGGTTTATGAAGGAGTCATACCCAATAACTGGTGTAGTAGCACCATAGTCAACTGTTACAAAGGTAAAGGTGATACCTTAGAAATAATTACAGAGGTATCAAATTGTTGGATCCGGCGATGAAAGTTACAGAGAGGGTCGTAGCCCAATTCTGGAGAGAGTTAGTCTAGATGAGATGCAGTTTGGTTTTGTGTCAAGGAGAAGCACCACTGATGCAATATTTCTGGTAAGGCAGCTGCAGGAGAAATACATAGTCAAGGATAAACCTTTGTACTTAGCTTTTGTTGATTTGGAGAAAGCCTTTGACAGGGTCCCCTGATTGCTGATCTGGTGATCAATGCAGAAACTAGGAACAGACGAGTGGCTGATGAGAGTTGTACAAGCCATGTACAGAGATACTACCAGTAAGCAACAAAGAGCCTTTCTCTCAGAGTGAAAGGCAGATTGTATGATGCCTGTGTGCAAACAGCTATGCTACATGGCAGTGAAACATGGGCTGTGACGGCTGAGATCATGCGTAGGCTTGAAAGAAATGAAGCCAGTATGCTTTGCTGGATGTGCAATGTTAGTGTGCATGTACGACAGAATGTAAGCATCTTGAGAGAAAAGTTAGGCATAAGTGGAATCAGATGTGGTATGCAAGAGAGACGACTGCACTGATATGGTCATGTGATGCATATGGACAAGGACAGCTGTGAAAAGAAATTTCGATCTCTAACTGTGGAAGGAACCTGTGGTAGAGGTAGATCCAGGAAGACATGGGACGAGCACAATCTTTGAATTTTGGGCCTCACAGAGGCAATGATTAGTGACCGAGACCTTTGGCGATACGCTGTGCTTGAGAAGATCCGTCAAACCAAGTGAAATTGTAGTCATAGCTGATGCTGGTGTCATGTAACTGGTACCCATGCTGGTAGCATGTAAAAATCACCTTTTGAGTGTTGGGCCTCACAGAGGGAAAGTGGCCAATGCCGGTGGCACATGAAAAGCTCTTTCGAGTGTTGGGCCTCATGGAGGCAATGACTGAGACCATTGGCATTATGTCATGCTTGAGAAGAAGACCCATCAAGCCAAGTAAAATCACAGTCATGGAAGATACCGGTGTCATGGAAATGGTACATAAAAGCACCCATTAGACTCTCAGAATGGTTGGCATTAGGAAGTGCATCCAGCCATAGAAACCACACCAAATCAGACTGGGGGCTGGTGCAGCCTTCCAGCTTGCTAGCCCTGGTCAAACCATCCAACCCATGCCAGTATAGACAATGGATGTTAAATGATGACAATAATGGCTGTTGTTAAATCATGATAGACAATGACAATAACAACAGATTTACAGCTTTTCTCTGTAGCTGTGTTTACCAGAAGACCAAGGATCACCATTGTGTAATACCGGCAAGGGTTCCAGTCGGTATGATTAACAGAACAGCCTGCACATGAAATTAACATGCAAGTGGCTGAACACTCCACATCCACGTGTACCCTTAATGTAGTTCTTGGGGAGATTCAGCATGACACAATGTGACAAGGCCGGTCCTTTGAAATACAGGTACTATTCATTTTTGCCAGTTGAGTGGACAGGAGCAATGTGAAATAAAGTGACTTGCACAGGGACAAAATTTGCCACTGGGAACTGAACTCATGACCTTACTATCACGAGCCAAACTACTAAGCCATATGGGATATGTGACAGCATGGATAATGATGAAGGTGGAGTGATGGTGAATGAGTTAGTGGTAGTGGTGAAAGTGATGGCTTTTGGATGGTGATAGTATTGGTGATAGTGGTGGTGATGGTATTGATGGTGGCGGTAACAGCTGTTTGGCAACAGTAATAATGAGTTTCTCCTTACATCTCTCATTTTCATGACTTAAATAAACAAGTCAATAATTCCAACTGAACCATTACAAATACCAGGAAGATATATCAAATTATCTCCTACAATTATTCCTTATTATCATGGGTAGAAATGTGTTGAGGTCAATGATGATTGCCTGCCGAATTTAACATCTATGAAGCAGCACAAGATTATGTAGGTCAATCTAAGATCCACGAGTCCTATTGCCAACCAAGTAGAAGATGGATGTCAGCTACTCTGCATTGCTTTATACACACATGCTTACAGTTGAGATGTTTGGTTAGTGATGTATCAAAAATTTGATCTTCATTACAGATGATATGTCTCTAAATATGTTGATTATTATTCAACCATTTGTTCTGCCACTAAATGTGCATGAATTTTCCTCAGACATTTCTGGTGATATATTTCTAACATCTAGAGATGTCAACTTATAACTAGTCCAGGTTTCTGAGCTATACAGGAGTTACAACAACAGCTGTTGTACGACTACATTAAATAGTAAAGAAGAAAAGTGTAAACAGTTCTGTAGAAACATTAAATATTCTGTAGGCTGTTCATATAGAATTTTCTATTCTTGATAAGTGAGAAACATTGTCATTCATAAAAAACAGATCTTCTCACATGCAAAGGTGAGGAGTGGTGTTATGTGAACATCAGGCTTTTCTGGAATGGTTTAACAATCTTTGAAAAGAAGAAAAAACAACTACATCTGGGAATGAAACTGGGTTTTGGACTCTGCTGGTCAAGATCTTACTATTATTTTCCTGAGTTCATCAAATAATGATCACTAATACAGGAACATAACCCCAGCTTTATGATTTACAAAGGAGTTACAATAGGAGTTGTGATACCCTCAAAAAGCCCCCTTGTGTTGAAAGCGGGTCTCTATGATATTAAGATTGACTCTAAGGATCTCTGCTATCAGGATGGCTTCTCATTTTGCCTCTCATCCTGTCTCAGTCAATAAAGTAGATGGTTGGGCCAAAGTAGTTGATATTAACTTAGAAAGTGTTGTCCGGCATGGCTACAGTCTATGAAACCAGTAAAACAATTTAATAAGTGTAATCTTAGTCTCATAAACAAAGGTATCCTAAATGTATAACATTGTCATGACTATCTTAGATCAGTAAATAAGCTCTGCAAATAACAAATACTCAGTCCTCCACTACATAACCCTAACAGGTCAATAAGTAGTATTCCTACAGAGAGATCACAATACTTACTGTATATTTTTGCACCCAACTCTACATTGCACACACTAAGCAAATCTTCCCCCAAACTGTTCATTTTGGCTCCAACAAACTCATTACTGTGCTCACAAGAAAATTCCTATCAGATATTAAGCCTTCTGATAGGCAATTCCACTAAAGATACCCAAAGGAGTGGGGGTATTAAACCTGGTGATAGATTAAATCTGATACCAAAGAACAGGAATGGTGGTACCTTCTGAAAGCTTCCAAACAGTTTCTCTTTACCAAACTCTACTTACAAATGGGTCCAATCAAATCAGCAATAGAAAACTGAACCCTAAACTACAGTGTTGTGAAGTGAACTCAACAACACAGCCATGAATGTGATTCTTCACTGGTTAGTAATTACTTGGATACCCACAATGACATACATTGTCATCATTGCTCAGATGGTAGCCATGCTGATCTCTCAGATTGTGGCCATATTGATCTATTGCCCTATATGGCCCACCTAATATTATCTAAATCAAACCCCAAAATAGTAACCAAATCACACTCATACTATTTTTAAAATGAAGTAACAATAAACAAGGTAATCCACAGACCCTGAAAGAAAGATAAACACAGCTGAAAACAATAAGGGTTACCGACAACAACAAAAATCAGTAACAATCAAATTACTTATTAATAAATTAACTGAAAGTATTTTCAGTTGAAAAAAATGATTTAGAATGACAAACCTAGCACTGATTCAGGATAACAGAAAGAAATATTGCAAATAGAAGATTAAGTGTATGGAGTGAAGAAGGAAATGTAGTGAGATGATATAATAAGAGAAACAGTGAAGTAGGAGGGAGTGTAGTGATGAGAGAATGGTGGTAACAGTGTAGATTGTAATAAATATGTATGATCTATTAACATCCTTAAAGAAAGAAGAAATTGATGATACTTAACTATTTCCGTGGGGAAATGTTCCAGAAAGATATCTGACCAGACAGATGGCATATTTTCACCTCCCTTGTTTCACAGTTACACAACAAATACACTAACTACTTTACTTTGTGCATGCAAGCACTACATGCTATGTATTTAAATATGTATGTGTTTATGTGTGTGTGTGCAGGTGGTTGCATGTATACAGATATGTTCACATATACACAGGCAATACACACACATATATATATATATATATATATATATATATACACAAACACTTGCTCTTCCAACCAACCCCAAATCAGGGTCCAACCATCTGGATGAAAGGAACAAAAGCAGATTTATACAAGATTTGATGGGAAGTGAGAAATTGTGAGCAGATGTCAACTTAAAGTGACTGGAGGGGGTGTCATTAGAAGATACGAACAGCAAAGAAGATTAGCAGTGGTGTGGTAGGGAGAAAGAAGATAGAAACGCCTTGTTGTATTTACTTACGAAAATACTGAGTTCAAATCATGCTGAAGTCAACATTACCTTTCATCCTATGGATGGATGGAAGAGAGGAAGGAAATCAGTAAGATAAAAAAGAAACACCAAAAGTGTCCATCTTGTGCCAATGATAGAAATCACATAAAGACAAATGAAGGTAGAAATACCAGCACCAAAAGTTTCTGGCCCCTACATTCCAAGTTTAAATCCTGTCAAGGTCAATTTTGTGCTCTATCATTCCTGGGATGATTATGATGTGTGTGTGTGTGTGTGTGAAATTAATAGAAGAGACAACAGGAATATTGGAAGGGCAGGACAGTTGTACTCCTCTATGCTCTTAGCTTAAATTTCACCAGGGCTGACTCTACCTTTCATTATTCAATGGTTAATAAGATAAGTAGTACTGTAGGACTGGGCTTGTTTTAATTGACAGCTCCTGTCCATTATATTTGTGCCTACATTAGAAATTATTATTGCTACCCTCATATATCTCACATACACACATATACAAACTCCACGCTTATTTCAAATACTCTACAAGTGTTAAACTAACACCATGTTCATTGTACTTTGTTCTTCTTTTGTGGTTCAGTTATCCAACCCATGCTAGCATGGAACATGGGTGTTAAATGATGACACTGATGATAATTTTATGCCCACTTTCCATGCTTTTGGTTGGATGGAACATCAGTTCACATCCTTTCTCATTGGAAGCTACTGCTGTCATACTTGAACGCATCACTTGGCTTGGTTTCTAAGAGTCAATAGTCTTCACATCACCAACCATTTTACAGTGTGCATTGTGTGCATTTTCTCAAGACACCAGCACCAGAAAGGATGATAAATCTTAGGAGAAACAAGACTAATGGGACTGCCCAACCCTATACTTTCTCTGTTTATTCACTTAAACAGTGGGTACTGGGTACACCAAGTCCTCAGTAAGCTATGACTAAAAGGACCTCTCAACCCTAATTCCCCACCTCTGCCACACACACAAAGTGCAAGGCTAAGAGGATAGATTAATTTTATTGAGGGTTTGACACTACCATATTGCTGATGTCATGAAAAAAATACATTCTGTAAAGTGGTTGGTGTTAGAAAGGGCACCCAGCAAGCTAGAATGCAAAGTCATGAGTGAAATGTGACCCTCCAATCCTTGAGGTGAGTAGCACCTCTAAATATGTGCTGATGCCATCTGTAGCAACCCATTCTATGCATGCCAGCATGGAAAGTAAATATATGATGATGATGATACATGTGTGTGTATGTGTGTATGCGTGTACACACACACACACACACACACACACACACTAAGCATCAAACAGGTTTCATTGCCCAATTTGTTTTCTAATTATTCATGAAAACTCACTTTTACAAAGAACATTTATCACTTAAGAAAAAAATAAGTAAAAAAGGGAATAAAAAAAGCCTTTCAATATTTTAATTAATTAAAAACCAACTATTTTCTTTTTTTCTATGTCTTTCTCTTTTTACATTTTTTCTAACATATTTTATTTTTCTCCTGAAATATTTGAAGGAAACAAAATTTAACAAGTAGAAATTATTTCAAAGGATTTCTTTCTGTAAGGCAAGATTGATGAGATTAAGGTTGTTAGTGGTGTTGCAGACACAACAGATTTTAAGAGAGAGAATATGTTGGCCTCTAGGGTATACATATGTACACACACACACACACACACACATATATATGAAATCTGTCAAGTTGATGACATACATATATTTACAGAGACAATAAGTAGTAGCAGCAGTAAACTATATGTAATGGCTTTTGTAGTTAAAAAAACAGTAATTGTGTAAAAATGCTAATTGTTGTTAATGAGTTTACAAAAAAATTTATAAAAAAAAAGAGAAAACTAAATATTTTTATCTTGGACAGTTTGAAAAAATGTTTCATTTGTTTAAATAAACAAATTGTGTGTGTGTGTGTGTGTGTGTTCATGATATGTTATATAGCACTGAACTTAAAAGTGTCTGTTGCTACTGTTGTGAATAAACAAGAATAATAACCCTTCTAATAGAGATACAAGGCCAAAAATCTTGAGGGATTATGTTTAGTTGATACTATTCATCCCAGGTACTTGAATGGTACTTTATTTTATCAACTCCAAAATGATGAAAGGCAAAGCTGACATTGGCACAATTTGAACTTAAAACATAGAGCTGCAAAAAATACAGCAAAATATTTTTTCAAATAATATAACCATTCTGCCAAATAATAATGATTTCAAATTCTGGAACAAGGCCAGGAATGGTTAAGCTAATTACATAGACCCCAGTGTTCAACTGGTACTTATTTTATTGACCTTGAAAGGATGAAAAGCAAAGTTGACCTTGACGAAATTTGAACCCAGAATGTAAAAAGTCAGAAGAAAAGCCACTGAGGCTTTTCACATTCTGGGTTCAATAATGACACAGATACGAAAATGTGTTTTTCATATAGTGGCAATTATGCTAGCACTATAAAAAAGAAATACTAACAGACAAGAGAGGATAGAGACATACACCAGAAAAGGTCTCAGAGAATGGTAAAGTAATCATATTCTGGACTATATCAATACACACAAACAGGGGATTGAAAATTGATAACTTTTAACATTAATTTGGTTTGAAGTGGTTGTATCTAGGATATTGTCAGACTTTCCAAACTAACCCAGCACCACAAGTTCATGATTCCCTTCTTCTTTAGTTATACACTACCTCTCACTTCTTAAAGAGATGAACTGCATTTCCTATGGTACATGTTTTACAATATTTTATACTGATCCAATGAGGGCCACCATTGCAGAAGACATAGAAGGGTATCAGATAAAATTCAAAATTATCAACCTGAAGCCTCAACAGACTAGAAGACAAAACTTTTATAAATCCCAATATTTGGCTTTCCCAACTAGGCACTATGTCTATATTTTACTGTATCTCTTGGTTTTAAGAATAAGTATACCATATCACATAGGTATACCATGTCATAAAAGGTGACTAAAAAGGTTGGAGAGAGAAAGGGCAACCAGCTATAAATGCCTGCCTTAAAAAGCCTCATCTAGCCTATAACAGTTTGAAGAAGCAAATGTAAAACTATAAAATGACGACATGAAATGATGAGAAAAGTTGAACTCAACACTCTCAGATTTTAGGTATTCCTCACTGCCAATATATTGGTTGATACACTTGTCCCACTCCTCACCACCACAAAGGTAGCAGGCCTCAATAATTGGTAAAGACCAACCATGAAAATTAGGGTACAATACTCTGATTATTAGAACTAAATTAAAACAAAATACAATAAGAGGTTGTTAATTAAAGATTAAGAGTATCTTACCTTCTCAGATTCTGGTAATCCAGTTAAGGTATAAGATATTGCGAGAGGGAGAGACATGTTTTTATGTCTATCCTTCTGGTCTGTATGTTCCCCCCACCCAGTTTTTCTGTATTTATATTTATATTTATTGTCACGTTGCTGCTGTTGTGTTAATACATTTAGGAATTTATATCCCCAAATGAATGAAGCAATGGCAAAATAGAGGAAGACAGTTTTCCTGGAAATTTTTATTTGATAATTAGTTAATTATGTGAAAATTGATATTATTGTAACATCTAAATTATAGTAAGAGAAATAATAATTAAGCAGAAATGTAAATTAACAAAGTCTAGCAGTTGAAGTTGGTAAGTTAAAGCGGAAAATACTAACAAACATTAAACTATTGAGAATATGTAAGTTGTAGGTGAGACAAGTATATTGGGCAGTGAGCAGCTACTTCTAAAGACACTTCTTACAAAGGTAAGTATGTCAACCTGAGAGAGAGGAGAGGGGAGAAGGAATAGCAGAGTAGGTAATGTTACTTCTTTAGATCAGCTGTTTACTTTAAGAGAGAAAGGTACAACACAGAGAAATGGAAATAAAAAGGAAGGAAAGTAATTCTTTGATGTGAGAGAGGAGGGGGGGGGGGGGTGAAATGCTGTAGATAAACTATAGAGAGTGTGGAAGGAAGGAGACACTAGATAAAGTAGATAAAGTTAAGTAGAGAGTATGAGAAGACACTCCAGTTAAACTACTTGAAATAGAGAGTGTAAGCATAGGTGGGAGGGAGTTATTCTAGTTAAATTATTGAGTGTGAGTGAAAGATGGAGACACCCCCAGTTCAACAATAGATGAAGCAGCGATTTTGAAGATTAAGAAACTATAATAAAGATGAGTTGGGATGAAATTGAAATTCCAAGAAAGATTAAGACCAAGGAAAAATAAGTAGAGGTCACACAGTTACCATCAACACCACCACTGACACTGCAACCACCATCATCACCAGTATCACCACCATTGATACTACAACATCATCAGTGTCACTGTAGTCTTGTATACAGGATGGTCATGGATGGAATGCTTTTGATTAAAGGGTTGACATAGGGTTCAACAACAACTACAACATAGCAATTGAAAAGTAGAAATAATTGCAGTGTAGAATGTCCCTTATAAGGAGACAGTTCCAGGTTAAGTCTGTTTTAGAGAGGCAGTTCTAAAGTGTCTCCTTATAAGGTGACAATCTCTGGTTAAAAGGTAAATATTTTAGCAAGAAATGTCAAGTTATACTGAAGTTTAGTCATGAGAAAAAGAGTTAAAGAAATCAACTAATTAACTAAATAAAACTAATGAGACTTGTTTTATCAGATTTTTTTTTATATATAAAACCCTATCTTGAAACAGATATCATTACACCTTAGGAAGGTCATTGTGTCAATACAAACATTATTTGTAGTTTACATCTTTATTGTTTATTAACTAATAGACTTTGAAACTCTGATACTATACATCTGAGTTCCTTTCAACACTTTCTCTACAGAAATCTTTCCTTTTTTCACAGTAGTATCTATATGTACTTGAGTATAAGAGTGTGTTATCAGGTCCCTATTATGCATGGGATTGGAGTGGTGGTGGTGCCATGTGTTTGTGCCTCTCGTATTCTGCATGTGTCTCTATAACCATATTCAGCTTTTGGTACTGCCATTTATGTGTGTGTGTGTGTGTGTGTACGTGCACATACTATCACCATATCATATCTAGTACTATCCTGTGTATCTGTAAGGACATGTGTGTGTGTGTGTGTGTGTATGAGTGTAGCTGTATCATTTCTTTAGTATTTCCCAATATGAATCCATCAGCAACACGAGAAGGATAACGCCCAAGTTCCATCCAAGTTTACAGTAGCAACAGAGTTTACAGTATATCTGATCCCTGTTCGCTTTACTTGCAACAAT
Source organism: Octopus bimaculoides (assembly GCF_046866305.1). NCBI lineage: Eukaryota > Metazoa > Mollusca > Cephalopoda > Octopoda > Octopodidae > Octopus > Octopus bimaculoides. The sequence goes on along the minus strand of NC_142932.1, from coordinate 68,141,901 downwards.
GATAAATTGAAGTTTCTCCAAATGTTTATAAAAACAATGAGGCATCACTCAAGCCTTAGAATCATGAGTTTGAGTAGTCTTTAATCATGCACAAGTATCTGTTACCAGGTGAATGATTTACTTGATTACAAGAGAATCCAAAATACCTCGTACTATCACATTTTGACAAAAAAGGGCTCAGATATTCTAAGTATTAACAACCCTAACCACTGACTGAATAATAGTAAACTAGTCATCACAAAGTTATAATAAAGTGTTGACTTATTTTGGTATTAATAATTATTCAAGGTAGGACAGTCATTCAACTCTAAAAAGAACAAAAAAAGTAAATTCAATTAGGTAATAGAGTATGGCTACTACTGGGGATTCTCATGACTGGAAATTTCAAGGAATTTGAGTATTTCATTTGGTTAATTGTATATTAATATTAATACAAAAAATTATTCAAAATGGGTAAAAGAATGTTGCTATAATTTTAGTACCTTTGAAGCTAAGCAGTATCAACATTACATATTGATGGAGTTTAGTAACTGAAAAAATTTTCATTGGTTTTGTAGTCAATTCTGACAGCTTGATATTCGTGTCATTAGTAAATTCTGTTCTAATTAAAACTGAACAGCTAGTTTTGTATATATTTTCATAGATTTAGTAATATTAAATAGAAATGATGCACTACAGAGACAGAAGTCCTTGCAATATCAAATCACTTGAAAAGATTCCTACAAATGGCTACCAGCACAAAAAAAATCACACTTCTTACGGATCAATAAACAATAGGTTTCTTATTTAACCTTTTGGAGATGGAACCTCATTTGGAGTTTCAGTGCCAAAAAGATGGAGCCCTTTTCAGAAGCCCTACAGAGGGCATGCACTTATTTTTCAAAAAATAATTATAAAAAATAAAGTAATTACTTTACATATATAAAACTATAGATATTCTTGTAGGAAATTGAATGAACTAATACAATCTTCTTTGTCATTCGACTTTTCAACTGATAGATTGACCCTATCATCTCCTAAGGGTTAATAATCAACAAAAATCTGCTACTAAAAATATTTATTAGAAACTACAGCTCTCTACAGTCAAAGAAGAGAGAATTTTACTGTAGATGCCTTGAATAGAATGTTTGCAATTGCTAAAGAAAATTGATGTTAATAATTAGATATAACAAACAAAATAAATGAAGAAATGGAACAACCCAGTTAGGGAGATATATGAAACAATTGTCATAATACCTTATATGAAACAATTGTCATAATTCCTTAATAAACACATTACAGATAAAAATCACTTGATAAATGTACAACACTGAAGCCAGCTTCGTAACAATTCCAAAAGACCAACTTATTTGAACAAAACCTTGGCAGTAACCGACATTTCATCTTGTAGAACTAAATCCAACTGCTGTTAAATTTTGACAGTAGTCAATAATTTAGGCATTACTCTTTAGTATCTGTTCAAGGAAAAGTAACTCTCCAGGGATACTATTCAGTGCTCCAAACATTGTTCATAGTAGCACTGAATTCAAAAACACAGAATATTTAAGTAGATAGGATATCCATAAGATTAGAATTACTCCTTACCATTCCTCATCAAACAGACAAAATTAACATTACAACAGAGTGGAATGGAGAATTATTCAGTTACATCTAATGCAAACAAGATGACAAAATAATGGAATGAAAAACTCAGTTACTTTAATGAATATTAAATCCCTATATTTGACAGCTTTAAACATGCAATCACTTTACAGCTTAATGTTTCATTTTCAACATCATTCAATATTAATAAAGTCCAAATTGTATTATCCTTAATTCTCTGATGATGACAAAATCACGCCCTAATTAGGCTTTCTCTGAGAAATCAATATTTCTTGGGTGTGAGGAAGAGGAAGGAACAAAATCAGGTTCAATATCAAGGAATGACATTGTAAAGATTCCAGTGATTGAAATATGTTTGTACTACACATCTTAACTGAACTTGGAATAGGAAAGTATGGTACAGTCTCAACAAGTCATTTATCTCAAATTCTTCGAAGTGAGGAACCATTACCATCATCATCTTAATGTATCACTATAGAGCTTCCTAGAAGAGAGACATGCACAGTTTGACCATGCAAAAACCCACTGTTTGCTTGATCATTTTCATGTCAAAATATATTTTTCCAAGGAAAATAATATATCATTTGAAAGTTCTGGATGTGAACTTTCTTCTTATATAGTTTTGATCAAAATCTGACACACATCATGCCAGGTTCCCTCAATCATACATATATATATGTAAATTTTATTGTTAATTTTCACTTAGAAGAGAACATATTTTCTACAAGATTTTTGTACCATAAGAAAAAGAATTTCTCGAAAATGCAATAAGGCCATTTCCAAATCTGGCAATGAGATATCAAAAAAGCATAAAGTCAATAAAACCTGGCTGTTTGTATAAGATTAACATATAAAATTAATAATAATTTTTCAAAACGTTTTTTCATAAAATGCTTCCCCACTTCATTTCCAAGGCCATAGTGAAAAATAATTAGAAGAATCTCCATTGAAACAGAGAAAATTCAACTTATGTTGGCATCCTGATCCAACACACCATCATTTATAGCCATGTCTAGTAGTCCATTAAAATTTAATTGAAATGGTATCAAGGCCCAAATCTCAGGATTTATTTGGTTCTATATATACTACAAATGAGCCAAAACTCAAGTCCCTGTGGCTTGTACTTTTGGATTTAGTTAAGACTGAAAACATTGCAAACTTGACTGTTTGTTATATGCAACAGAATAGGCTTTACATAAATATTTATTAAAACATTGCCAAAAAGAAGTTTCATTTTCAAAAACTTGAAAAAAAAAAGCAACTGCTATCCCATGGACACTATTAATTTGTGTAATTTGATCATCCCCACAGTTTCATAGATGACATCACAAATATGGCCAATTATTTATTTAGGCCAATTAGGCAAGATTTCAACCAATTAGCTGGCCATTCAATACTCTCTTTTACTTGTTTCAGTCATTTGACTACAGCCATGCTGGAGCACCGCCTTTAGTTGAGCAAATCGACCCCAGGACTTATTCTTTGTAAGCCTAGTACTTATTCTATCGGTCTCTTTTGCCGAACTGCTAAGTCACGGGGACATAAACACACCAGCATTGGTTGTCAAGCGATGTTGGGGGGACAAACACAGACACACAAACACATATATATATACATATATATGACGGGCTTCTTTCAGTTTCCATCTACCAAATCCACTCACATGGCTTTGGTCGGCCCGAGGCTATAGAAGACACTTGCCCAGGATGCCACGCAGTGGGACTGAACCCGGAACTATGTGGTTGGTAAGCAAGCTACTTACCACACAGCCACTCTTGCGCCTATTGTCATATTTCCTAAAATATTCATCTAAATTTCACAAATGAGGTATCAAAATGTTTCTTTTGAATGCCCTCCATTCTTTAGAATGTTGTCCCATATGCGATTCACAGTGCTTTACCAGATCAGTTTGTTTGTCGGAGGAAGTTACCTGACAGTAGAAGCCAGATGTAAATATTTTCAAAAATTCATAGTGAGGGGCTATTTTCCATACATGCATGGGCCAGTAGTAATTTGTTGAAATAGATTTTCTGTGGTTGTGTGCCCTTTCTGTCACTAACCCTCACCTGTTTCCAAGCAAGGTAACTGAGACATGTTTTCCACAGAAAACTGGGAACAAACCATATTACTTGTATGACAGCGACACTTGTCAAGGAAACCTCACATGAGATCAAGACAAGGACACGCATATTCACTCTTATACAATGAGCTTTTTTCAGTTCTTGTCTGCTAAATCCACCCACAAAACTTTGGTCCATCTAGGGCAATATTAGAACCTACTTGTCTAAGATTCCATGCAGTGGAACTGAACTCAAAATCACATGGTTGGGAAACAAGCTCCTAAACAATATAGCCATGCCCATAGTTACACAGCCAAATATATGTATAAATAAGCATGCACACACATATTAGGGTATAGACATGTCTGTTAATAAGTTCCCTTCAGAACACAGTTAAGGATTCAGTCCCACTGTGTAGACACCATTGGCTAGTATTCTCCAATCCCTTGTTAGGGAAATTTGGGAGATGGAAACTGGAAGAAGCCCATCATATAAGTGTGAGTGTGTACACATATATGTATGTATATGTATGAGCACACATTCCTCTTGTCTGGATAAGAGTCTGCTGATTGTAATCAAGGGACCAACATTCATACAAATGGTGTCATTTGTTTGCAGTTCATCACAAAAGCATGTCTAAGATGTTCATTGTTCAACGGAAACAGGGAATTTTCCCCTTGCTTGTAAAAAGATGAGGCTGGTGTCAGGAAGAGCAACCAGCCATAGAAGATTCTGCCTCTATGCAGTCTTTTCTAATCCATGCAAGCATAAAAATGTAGAGGTGATATATATATATATATGCACATTAATATATATATATATATATATATATATATATATATATATATATATATATATTTAATGCACAATATATGGATTTATATAATTGGTGGTAATCACAAAAAAAGCTCCTTTAGTGAACTGGGCAATAAACCTCACAGTAAACCAATATGTAGGAATGTGATGTAGAGTTCTGTGCTGTTGAATGTACAATAGTACTATGCAATTCATAACATACACACTAGTGTAGGCATGCAAAATACATACTAAAATAATTTTTGCATGATGTTGGCTGTGAAATGGCTATCATCCTATGGATATCAATATATTCATCTCATACCTCCTTATTTGTTTCATATTCTGTATATTTATATTATTATCATCATCATTTTAATGTTCACTTTCCATGCTGGCATGGGTTGGACAGTTTGACAGGAGCTGGCTAGGCAGAAGACTGTCCTCACTGTCAGTTTTGGCATAGTTTTTTATGGCTGGATACCCGTCCTAACACCAATCCCTCTGCAGAGTGGACTGAATGCTTTTTATGTGGCACCAACACAGGTGAAGTAAGTTTTGGCATAGTTTTTTTTTTACAGTTGGATGATACTCATCCAAATATCAACTATTTTACAGTGTGGACTGGATGCTTTTTACACAGCACCAACACTGGCAGGGTCACTAAGTAACTTGTAAGACAAAGATCCTTTGAGAGGGGATGGGGCATTGGAAGAGGTGATCATGTGCCAGAGAGACAGAAACAGGTGTCATGCTGTAGAGGAGATGCATGGTTACCTGGTGTGTGTGTGTGTGTGAGAGAGAGAGAGAGACAGAGAGGAAGACAGTAAGAGAAAGAAGGAAAGTGGAAAAGAGTAAGAGTGCAAGAAAGCAGGAGAGAGATGGTGGCAAAGTGCCAGGGCATGCTCACAAAGAACTGGGATCAGACTATAAATGGGAGAGATAAGTGGTGGCAAAGTGGAAGGGCATACCCTGAAGATATGGGGTCAAAATATAAATGGTAGGGTATTGCCAAGGTGCATGAATAGGAAGTAGAGACTTCACATGAATGCAAAGAGTGTGGGGGTTGGGTATGTAGTGACTGGTAATACCTGGGAATATAGAGGTGGTGAGGGACAACAAGATAGTAATGATACAGTGAGTAGGACAGTGAGGACAGGATTGGGGAGCAAGAGGTAACCATCAGCATAGTGCATAAAAGAGGAAATGTGAGGAAGAGGAGAGATGTAATTTGGTTTGTTGGGATAGGGGGCAAAAAACGTTTTATTGTTGTTACATCTGGGGTAGAACCCACATACATACATCATTGGGAATACATATGTATATATAATTCAGCCAAACTTTTATGGAATATACAGGGATTTGTTATTTATAAATATAGCACCCTACTTACCTCTATGTTAACTAAACTGTTCTCACTTGATGTTTCTACGCCACTGGAAGATGGAGGTCTGTCGACTGATTTGGTGGGACTTAGACTATGCTCACTGTCACTGTTAACTGGAGTTCGACCTCCACTACCCATAGATTTACTATCTGTCACAGAACGACATGGGGACAGTTCTTTGATAGTACCTGTTGATGATGTTGAAGAACTAGATTCATCATTGTGCCAAGAATATCCATTTGTACTCCTTGACATCTCCCTTCCAGATAATTCTTTAGAATGTTGTCCCATATGCGACTCACAGTGCTTTACCTGATCAGTTTGTTTGTCGGAGGAAGTTACCTGACAATTGTTGATACTTGATGTTAGTAGGCCAATTGCTACTTCATGAACAACTTCCCCATCTGTGGTGTCTTTCTCTTCAACAGATTTGGAAGCTGAATCAATGACAGGGCGCCGTTTTATAGTACCAGTATCCTCTGAGCTGGCATAAAGCTCTTCTTCGGAATTGGATGAACTTGATCCAGCTCTTCTGTTTTGTAATCCAAATATGCCATCTTTTGGTGTATTTCCAGGTGATGAGAGCCGCGTTAATGATCCATTGGTTTTTATTTTATTCATGGAACTTCGGAAGTCAGTTTTATCTTTTTTGTCATTAGCAGTTAATAAATCCAAATTTATTTCTAAAAGTGAAGGTGGCTTGATATTTCTTGTGGTTGGCTGTGGAGGTTGTGAGGTGCTGTGAGTAGAAAATAATGGATTGCTGTTTGAAAACTGTGAAGTTGCATTATTGTTTGAAGAAAACTTGTTTACTTGGAATGGAAATGGATTTTGGTTGATATCTCCAGAGTTTTGTTTCTCCCGTTCAAGTTCCTGTTCATACTCAGCACACATGCTTAGAATTTCCTCCAACCGTTGCCTCTCAAGAACCTCTTGTGCTTGTTCCCTTTTGCGCTGTTCCACAATTTCTCTATGACGAATGGTCAAATCCTGTTGACTAGACGTCAGTTCATTGAAATCAAAATCCATTCCTTCGAATGTGTTACGTTTTTCTTCTTCTGCTGTCGTGTTTCCATTCATCATTGAAGAATTGTTTGGTACAGGCTGAGTCCCATTTCTCAGAACTGATGTTGTGGCACTGACGGTGATGCTATTATTGTCTGTAGGTTTACTATATGATGGGCTAATAAAGGAGATGGAAGGAGATGGTGTTGAAACTGAATTTGAAGATGGGTCCCGAGTGGAGGATGAGGTATCAGAAGAAATGCTGCTAACACTTGTCAGAGATGATGAACTATTTGAACTACAAGTGCTAGACACTCGGTCAGTTGTGTTGTGAACAAGACTAGCTGCTACTCTTGTTGTTTGTGTATCACGGAGAAATAATTTCTCTCCTATATGGAGCTGATTACCAACACGAATTTCAGGAGTTCTAGGAGAATCAGCTTTAGCGTTGCTATTTGAAGACTTCGGCTTTCCTTTGGAAATTAGTTCAAATTTAGAGACTTTGTTTAAGAAATCCTCCTGTTCTAAACTGTCACGATAGCTGTCTTTGTTGACAATCTTTGGGAGCTGAGGACGACTGCGTGCAGTTGGACGGTTTTCTGTGCTACATTTAGTTGTTGGTGTTGTTGGAGAGGGTAATTTCACCTGAGCTTCAGTAATCATTTTCATATACTCGGGGCTTTGTTCGAGTTCTGAAAAAATAAAAGTGAAAAAGGGGTTTTCATTAATTAAACTGTTTATGTTTAGTTTTGATAAAAATAGACATTCATAATTATCAGATGATAAAAAGAAAAGGTTAAAAGATATTTAGGTAATGAGTTTGTTTGTAATGAAAAACTGGAATAAAAACATGTGAATTCCTTTGAGAGAAAGTTTATTTCAAAATGGACAAAGGGGACTGTCCTTAAGTCTTGTTGCTGACCTGACAACATCTCTGACCTGGCAACAAATGAATGAACAGGAACAGTGAAAGGCAGAGAATACCCTGTAGTCTTTTTAACTTGACTGTCTCTCTAGGGTAGAAAGGTTATGCAGTCATAGAAGCTATGCACAATACAGAACATTCAGGGGAAACATAAGTCTCTAAACCAACGTAGCATACTAGCATAATCTAACCTATAGCAGTATGGTAAAGTGGGTACAAAATTATGGTGGTAATGATGATGATAGTGGTGAAGATAATGGGTAGGTTAAAGAGGAAGCCATTGCTGATAATGATAAAATAAGGCCATTTGGAAACTATCAGAAAATAAAATTGTAAGACAAATACAAGAACGGTCAGGTAAATAATAATGCCAATTCTCATTGCTATATGTAGATAGACAGAGAGCTAGAGTGACAGATAGACAAACAGAAAGGTAGACAGATAAATAGGTAGGTAGATAGACAAATGGGTAGATAGGCAGACAGATAGTTAAATACAGAGATAGACAGACAGACAGGTAGACAAGCAGACTGATAGATTGATAGATACACAAATAGTCAAACAGATAGAGAGGCAAGAAGATAGTTACATAGATAGCAAAATAAATACTTAGTTCATTAAATAGAAAGGTAGTTATTTATACAATTACATAAATAGACAGAGAGATAAATAGAAAGGTAGTTAAATATATAGTTTGATAGACAAACAAGTATGTAGATAGTAAGTATGTAAGTAGCAATATATTGTTATAGAAATGTCCTCTAAAATTAAATCAAGGAATGTTTTGAAAAACTTCTATAAAACCAATTTTTAGTTTATTTCTTTGTTACTGGAATGTTTAAGGATGGAAACTAAAGACTAAAGAATATGAACAAGAATTAACCACAACAACAATAAATGATGATTAAATAGAATAGGAAGAGATTAGGTGAAGAGAAAAATGGGTGTGGTGAAGTAAAAATTCTGACAAGGTAAAAATACAAGAGAAATAGTCTGGAAGATTTTGTGAAATAGGAGTTGGCAGAAGTAAGGGAAGTGAATAATAAGACCAAAAATATAACACATTTGAAACAAATTACAGAATGAAAGGAGGGAAGGAGGTAAAAATAACATTAATAACAATAATGTTAATAACAACAACAACAGCAGCAGCAGATAATCATGGAAATAATGAAGAACAGATGAGAGTGGAAACATCCTGTAGAAAATAAAATGAGGGTTCTTTCTCAGCTAGTGTGGTTTACAGTAATTAGTAATAGGTGACCAAGTGACTGGTAGATGGCAGCAGTTTATATTAAGGAAGTAAAGAAAACAAACTTCAGAAATAATATTACAATATGATGTGTGGGGGTGGGCAGGGAGAACCTAGTGATTGTGAAAATTATCAGAGATGCTGTTGCTGCACACATAGACATACATATGTATAAACACACACACACACACACACAGTGGGGAGGGGTTGTGGTGAAAAGCTGAGTAAATGGTAAAGCAAAATGTAATTTAATTACTTTCAGAATAAATAAAATTAATAAGCAGATAAGGTTAGAAAGAACCCAGTGGGTTCAATTATAAGAAGACAGCTTGATAGGTTTTATGGTTTTGACAGGAGCTAGTAAGCCAGGGGACTGTACCAAGCTCTGTTTGGCATGAATTTTATGGCTAGATGCCTTTCCTAGCACCAACTACTTTACAGAGTGAGCTGGGTACTTTTCATGTCAGTGATGAGGTGATTGGCTGGTTTTTTGAAGTTCATGTTGCTTACACACATACACTTGTGCACATGCACCTACACATCCAAATCTTAAGTGTAAATTCATCAGAGGAACGGTATCAGTATTGCAAAATTGCAACTTAGTTGCACCATGTCATGTTGATTCTAGTTGAGAATTATGTTAAAGGTATACATGTCAGTGGAATATTCAGCCACTTAGCATACTAATTCAATGAGTAGGGCTTTCCATTCACTGAACAACTGAATGCTTATACATCAAAACTGACAGGAGAATCCATCATTATATATTGTGTTTTTGGAATTGTTTGGATAATAATACCATACTATATTCTGGTGCCTAAACTTAAGTGCCACATTCAATTTTGAATCTAAATTTTATATATATATATATATATATATAATCATTTTAATGTCTGTTTACCATGCAGGTATGGTTTGGATGATTTGATGGGAGCTGGTAAGGTCAGGGTGGGGGTATACAAGGCTCCATTGTCTGTTTTGGCACGTTTTTATACCCCACCCCCAATAATATAACCATTTCATACCACTATTTCTATACTGCCTAAATGAGATCCACCCATCACTCTTCCACTTATATTTACCATCAAGCACTCCCACCCCCATCTTTATATCCATTTCTCACTCTCCCCTCATACTTTTGCAACCTTACCCACACATGCTGATTTTCCTACCTCCATGCTTACCACCCAATTTTACCCCACTTTGTGACACCACTCCAGTTGCCCACTTACGTAAAATGTGAGGTTGCCATGGATCTCTTCAACAACAGTAAACTTGTTCCTGCTCCTTTCGCAAACTTTCACCCATCAACACCTCACATAAAATGACGTTCCTCTCTCTTATCCCCCACCCCTAATCAATAGTGTCAGAGATGAAAAAGCACCTAAATTATTTAAAGTGATTAGCATTAGAAAGGGTATCTAACCATAGAAACCATATTTAAACTGAGACATTGTCAGAAGATCCATTGTCAAAGGGTCCAAACCATGCCAACATAGAAAACAGATATAAAAATGATGATATATCTACACACACTCACACACTTTACATTACACATTTACTCAGCTTAGCTGTTAACCAACATGTTGAACATAGAAAATGATTAAGGAATCTATGTTTTGTGATTCTCTAAACACCAAACAATAGAAATAACAACAGTAATACTAATAATACAAAGCAGGATGGTTAAGCTAAGTATAAAGTAAATCCAGGTTTATTGTAAGACCCAGCAATAATCTGAGGTGGATTTCAAACTGACAGTAGTAAAGATTTAAGATAATAACAGTCATCTCTATCAGAATCACAATCTCAGTAGATTCCAAAGACAACAAAGACAGCAAGAGGGAATGTCCAGGTATATGATGTTTTGTAACGCCTATCTGTAGTTAATAGCCAAAAGACATAATTAAGAGATAGCCATTTGTGATATTTACATTATTAATGATACCTATCTACCCCAGTCGCCATCAGCACACTAAAACTTAATGTTTGTAAAAGGAAATAGACAGGGACTGAGAGAGGAATGTGGTGGTAGACAGGTAAAAAGACAAAGAGAGAAACACATATACACACACAGATGAACAATTAGGAAGGTAGATAAATAGACAGGTAAATAGATAAGTAGACAGAATGGAATATTTTAATAGAACCTGAAAACTCAAGTTTGCTGTTTGTAACAAAGCAAATCATGATATATAACCTGAGTTACAAACCTACCTGACACTAGATTTAAAAACTAGGTAACACAATATTTTAAAAACTATTTTTATCCTATAATCACAGGTTTGTGTTTTCTGAAGAAATAGATGTTTGATGTCAGCATAAAAATGGAGATGAACAAGAAATAGAGGGAGTATGTCTCCAACAATTAACAAAGTCATTTTCTGATGAAGAACAAGAATGGACCATTTAGCATAAAGTATTAATTAGTAACATCAGGGAAGGAGGAGTTGGATGAACTAAAAAACAAAAGACAATCTATAGAACAAAAGTATAGGATTTGGAAGACGCACTGGCCAGTTCAAAGTACAAGGTGAAACGGAGGAGGAAGAGATAATGACCTGCAACATAGAAGACAAGTAGAGTTTCTACAAGTCCACCTGCAGCAAGACAGACCAACTCTATGGATGGAATAAGGTTCCAGCCAGATGGAAGATGACATAGTGATGGTATGGTACTAAAAGCCTGAAACTGGCCTGAAAAAATTGAAAGACAGTGGGGAGCAAGCAACAATAATAAGTAGTGAGAGAGAAAGATGTTCAGGCAGACTTTAGCAAGGAGAGAAGCTAAAAGTAAGAGGTTTACCAATGTCGATAGCTTCTTTTACCTAGGTCACCTAATCAGAAGTAGAATGGGCATTCCCGAAGAAAAGTAGTTAAATTAAGATAATAACCATCATTATCAACATTTAATGTTTATGTTCCCTGAAGGCAGGGATACTTTGGATAGATCCAACAGGTCTGTGAACTGTATTATGCTTCAGTATCTGTTTTGGCATAGTTTTGAAGGCTGGAGGTCTGTCTTAATGCCAGCTCTAAGAATGAGGTGCAAAAAAAATTATTTTTATAAGTGAAGAGCAGATTGTATGATATTTGTGTATGAAGTGGGATGCTGCATGATAGCAAAACATGGGAACTGAATGCAGAGGAAATGCAGAGGCTGGAGGGAAATGAGGCAAGCATGCCCTGTTATATGTGTAATGTTAGTGTGCATGAATGGAACATAAATGAGCTAAGTGAAAAACTGGTATAAAAGGAAAATGATGTAGTGTGAAAGAGAGACTGTGCTGATATGAACAGGTGATGCATAAGAAGGGTGGCAGTCGGATTAAGAAGTACTGAGTAAAATGGATGGAACCTGTTAAAGCAGAAGACCAAGGAAGTTAAGTGGTGAGAAGCTGTAGCAAAGAACACCTATCCGACCCACATATGCATATGGCTGGATGGAAATATAAAGATCATTGGTATATTATGTATCAAAAATGACAGTAGTTGAACTTTTGTTTTTTTTACTTTACTTAAAGTTTTCCATATTTTCATAAGAGTTCCTTGCAGTTTGTCAAACAAAAATATGAAAAAATTATGAAAATGTGTTTTTAATATAGAATATTTAAAAGAGAAGCTCTTTCTTCTTTTCCTTTCATATATATATTATATATACCCACACACATCAATAAGAATTATTTTCCTCCCTTCCCCACTAATTGTTTCAGCTTACAGCCATCTCCAAGGTAATTGTTTGTTCTCCCTACAGGATATTCCATTTACTCTATCACATTTGTACTGACTCATTTCTTTCATTTTTATTTAAAATTTTGGAGGAGACATTTCCTTTTATGTTGTCTAAGCAGAATTTAGAACTAGCTTCATATCAAGAGCTGTTTGTGTGTGTTTTTATATGGGTAGTCCAAGGGGAGCTTGTAAGTCAAGAAAAAAGCACACCTAGACACAGTACCAAGAAATACAGTAATTAATATATTTTTAATATGATATCATAAATTTGCATGAAACTGTTTTGTGACATTGCTTGACTGAACAAACTTCTTAAATGATAATAATGCACTGAGGGTAGTGAGCTAACAGAATTGTTAGCACACTGGCAAAATGCTTAGAGGCATTTCATCCATCTTTACATCCCAAGTTCAAATTCTGCCGAGATCCACTTTGCCTTTCATCCTGTTGGGGAGACAAATTAAGTATCAGTTGAGCACTGGGGGGGGGGGGGGGGGGTCTAACCCTTTCCTTGAAATTACTTGCCTTGTGCCAAAATTTGAAACCAATTTATAATAACGCATTAATATACGTGAGTGTGTGTGTGTATCCTTGTCTTGATATCAAGTGATATCCTAGAAGTAATGTCCTCCATTTCCAGTAATCTATGAAGCATATCTGGCCATAGAGAAATACTATCTTACTTGGAAATAGAAGGTTGGTGACAGGAAGGGCATCTAGAAATAGAAAATCTGCCTTAATAAAGTTCATCTGACCTATGCAAACATGAAAAAGTGGATGTCAGAGGAATGATTACACACATACACACAAATATATTCATTCATTCAGTGTTTAATGTTTTTCTATGTTAGATAAAATTTGTTGAATCAGATTTTCTATAGCTTGATGCTCTTCCAGCCACCCATTCTTGTAAGGTATTTTTTAAAAATACTTTTTCATTTCACTGATCCCTACATATCAAAAGCTGAAACTATGGGACATTTGCTTAAGAGAATGTAAACAATGACAAATGTTTATTTACCTCAGAAAATATTAACAAGGAAATAAAGAACAACACAATGTGCACATGCGTGGGTGCACGCACACACACACACACACACACACACAATGATCTTCTCATGTTCCATTTCCCAGTTATAACCTCAAGGAAATGGTCAACCAGAAACTAAAGTTGAAAACACTTGTACGAGCTGCCATGCAGAAGGATTGAACCCAAAACCACACAGACAAGCCTGTCTCACACACACACACACACACACACACACACACACACACACACACACACACACACACACACACACACACACACACACACACACAAGGTCTAAATAACGATCTGTACACATTCCTTAATTTATATCTTGTCTTGTATATCACTCTGTGTAAAAGACCAGTTTAACTGGGAATGCAGCCATGGATTGACAACATAAAATGGATGAACTATAATGGAGCCTGCCATAAGCATGTGTGAAGTTCTTTACTAATCCTCAAAAAATTTGTTAGCCTGGTGCATTTGTATTAACAAAGTGCTTACGAAGTATTTTGCCCAGATCACTAATCTCTCATTATTGAAAACTCTTTATATATCTGGTTTCCATACAGTTTCCATTTACCAATTCTATTCACAAGCTATTGGTTGACTCAAGGCTGAAGCAGAAGACACTCAAGACACCATGCAGACAGATAGAAGTTGAGACCACTTATGCACATACATATACATGCAAGTGAGTGAACAAACTAAACAGACTAACATCCAACATCTTTGGTTTGAGTTATATATATCTAATAACAGTTTGACTCAGCTCCACATTATTTAAAGTTTCATGGATGCAGGACATATACACTTCATTAGATGTTCCAGACAAAATGGAGAGAATTTAAAAGGAATTTTAAATGACTCCTAGGTATATAGGTCTCTGTTAGTTATTTCAGATCACATGATTGCTTTTGCTCTCTCCATCTTTAATTGTTTATTTGTTTACAGGTAGAACACTACAGAAATCAGAACATAATGTTTAGCATGGAACTTGGTGTTGGGGTAGAATATGAGTGATGAAAGGAAGACAAATGAGTGATGAATAGAGCACCTGAGTGAAAGTGGAAGGCCAGATGTAGGAAACAGAGGTCACTATAGTAGTAGTAGAAGATACAGAGAGAGAAAACAACACATCTGTGGGTCAGGTGTTAGAGTGTTTTGACACATGACTGACAAATCAGTTGAAGGGCTTTGTTCTGGATATAATATAGGACATCTGCAGGTATGTACAGCAGCAACACTGTCCCAAAAGAGGTAGCAGTACTCCATTGTAGGTTTCACCTCATCTTTGTAGGGTTTTAACAGTTACTAGGGGCTGAAATATTTTCTGGCTCTGAAGATCCAGTGGTTGTGGCCTTCCTCAGACGTTTTTGCTATGTTGAGAACATGAAATCACTTGGAGACACTATGAGATAGAATTTGCAGTGATTCAGAGGATTCAGGTGACCTAACGAAGATCCATGTGATTGTAAAGTGAACTTCTTAACCTGATGGTCAGGTCTGAACTCACATTGGTTGTATCCTATGTACTGTAGTGTTGCTGGTAGAACTTGGATTATGAAGAAGGGATGCATTTAGGCTGTCAGGAAACAAATTTCTTGCAGATCAGTGTATGGTTGGTGACTAATGTAGGGTTGGTGATTAATGTACAATTGTGATTAAGGTATGATTGGTGGTTAAAGTAGGGTTGTTGACTAGCAAGGATGTGTAGAAGTGTAACAAAGGATGGATGCCTGTAATACCTCATTCAAGATAATACAGATTGTTGTCATATTATTTTACAATAAGTAAACCTAACAAGTTGTGAGCTTCTACTTCAAAGTTGCCTTGTTTGGTGAGCTTCTTTACAAGACATAGTCACCTATAACAAGTAACTAGTACATATTAGTTATCCATCACTTAAATAGTTGAGATATTTTGACTAACTAGAAAGTCTCAATCCTTTCAAGCTCTAGTATTATTGACATTAAGTATAACCTATTTCATTACATGATACAGCTAACCTGGTTGTACACTTCTAGTGGTACAACTGACTGATTTTCATCCAGAAGAGAAAATTGTTCAATCTGAAACTATTTTTTGCATCAAATCATCCAGCCATAAAAGCACTGCTAACAAACATCAGGAAATGGATATAAAATCAGCCAACCACCAAACCATGGCTAACACTAATAAACATCAGGAAATGGCTGTAAAAATATTCAAAATATTATCTGAAAAAATCCTATCATTATTATGTCTAATTGGTAAATGATAAATACAGGAGTTAAAGAAACTAGTCTTTAGTTCTATTTTTTGCCTTTTTTTAAGAACTAGAATTAACTTAGAACTTATTTGATATATCCAGATGCAAACAATACAAACATGCAATAGAGCCCAGTCATGGTGACAGCGGAGAGCAGATAATTTCAATAACAGTAATTTACTATGTCACAAACTGATTCGTTCAATTCTAGATAGCGTGTGTGCATGCATGCACACACACATACACACACTATCATTGTTTTAATGTTCGCTTTTTCATGCATGAGTCAGATGGAATTTGTAGAAACATATTTTCTATGGTTGGATGCCTTTCCTGTTGTCAACCCTCACCTATTTTCAAGTAAGCTAATATTTTCCCTGGTCTGGATATGTTTCCACAGAAAACTAGAAATGAATGACACTGCTAGTATGAAACTGGCACTCACTTGTAACTATTATGTAATGTCTAGACAAGGACACACACACACACACATAGACCTGACAGGCATCTTTCAGTTTCCATTTAGCAAATCCACTTGGTTTTGGTCCACCTGGGGCCATAACAGAAAATGCTTGACCAACGTGCCATGCAGTGACACTGAACCCCCAAACCATGTGGCTGGGAAGTGAACTTTCTGAATCACTGTGTTTCAACAGGATACCTGTGTTTCAACAAGATCACTGTGTGGTTCAGAGAACAGATGTCTAATCTAGATAATTCTGCATAAAAAAGATATATGATCTTGAGAAAGAACTACTATCTCTGGCAAAAATATAGACAAAAATTCTCAGAGGAAGACATCATGACAGACAATACTCTGAATTTTTCCATCTTGATAAATAAGATATTTATTTGATTTCCAATAGATGAACATACAACATATGTTTCCTTAATACTCATTACGTAACTGATATTTAAAGAAAAAAAATATTTGAAGTTATTGACAGAAATTAATAGAGGCAAAGAGATGAAGATTTTGTTAATTTTTTAAGGGAATAGAATTTGGTTGCTGTTGATATGAAATGACAGCAAAAAGTCAGAAAAGGAATTATTGTTTAAATTTGGAATGGAAATAAAAGAATAAACATTTTCCAATGAATACTACAGCTAAAATATTTTCAGGTTCAATTCTTTGAACAGTTCAAGCATAGCTGTATAGTTAACAAGTCTGCTCCCAACTATATGATTTTGAGTTTGGCCCCACAGCATAGAATCAGAATCATTGGCAAGTATCTTTTACTATAGCCCTGCATCAACCAAAGCATTCTAACTGGGTTTGGAAGATAGAAACTGAAAGAAGCCCATTGTGTGTGAGTGTGTGTACATATCATATATATATATATATATATATGGAAACATTTTGAACTTTGAAGTGGATGTATGAACAGAAATATACCTAGCATCGGAAGTGAACCAGGCTCCAAGGAACTGGAAGAAATAATGGCTAAAATTGTCTAACTTTTATTACAGATTTACTAATATTTATACAAGGTGACAAATATTTTTCAATTCAATTGAAATATATGCAGTAGCAATCAGGGTATAGATCCAAATAAATGGGAAAAGAAAACTTCAATATGACATGAATCAACAATACATGTTGTTTGCAGAAGTTTGGTTTGCGATTTTTGAGTAAATCAGTTCTAGACAAACAAACATGCACTCCCAAATATGTAGAGAGATTACACAGTCTAACTACATCAGTAACTAGCTATTCTACTGAATTTTAATAGACAAACATATAGATTTTTCTTGAATGTTCCAACATATATTAACATATGTTCTATCGTAAATAATGATGCTTTATAAAAACAAATATCAGAAAACAGAGAAAAAAAACAGGAATTAGTTTTTAAATACTTAAAGTGAGACTGTTTAAATGAAAGTAAATGGGCTGTTACTTTATATTTTTGCTGATTGAGAGTAGTGTGCCAGACTAAGAATCTCCTAATAGATCTCAGTTCTCATGTTCTAAGACTTCAAGAAATCACAGGCCAACTTTGATCTCTGTTTCTCAAGAGTTGATAAAAATAATTTGACAAAAATAAGAACAAAATCTCTCCTCTCACTCCAAGAATAATTTGCCATATGCCGTGAGCAACAGAAATCTTTGTGCCCTTTCACTGTGGAAGTTCAGAACAAGATAAAGGGCAGATAAATTAAACAGGAATCCTACTTAAGCCCTTACCTTTTGTTCTTCCATAACCTTTTTCAATTTGAAAAGGTTACTCCTGATTAAATGTTTACTGGGGCTTTTTATAACTACCAGAGGAATGAATTCTGTGCTTCACTCTCTTTAGTCTTGTTAGAAGCACCATAATCTCATTACTGGTAGTAGTAATTAGCTGTCTTTCCAGTAGCTAAATACATAAATTTAATATTAGTGATCAGACACAAATACATACAGCCCTAACTAACCTGGTTAATTAATTTAAACTATTATATATGCATATATGTGTGTGTGTGTGTGTGTGTGTTAAGAGAGAGAGAGAGAGAGAGAGAGAGAAACACAAAGAAAATAACTAGTATATACATGTAAATATTAAATAAAAGTCAGAACTCTATAATGTTAAATCCTGTACCCTATGTGCACCAAGTAGGGATCTGATTCACAATAGAAACATCACAAAGTCAGTGAACATGTGTATGTATATATATATATATATATATATATATATATGTATACACACACATATACGATGCGCTTCTTTCAGTTCCTACTTACAAAGCTTTGGTTGGCATGAGGATATAGTAGAAGACACATGCTTAAGATGTCGCATAATGGGACTGAACCTGAAGCCATATAGTTAGGAAGCAAACTTTACATTACACGGCCTCTTCTGCACAATCAGGGATAAGACACCTGACGATGACTGACAATGAAACCGATTGAAATATAGTATTGATGTAAAAACTGATAAAAGTTTTATCTCTAAAAGTGAAAGATGATAATGCAGACAAGGGCAATATATTTATAATCACCATGTAATTAAGACATAATACAGTCAGGGAAGTTTATTAACACAAAGAGCTAATTAACACTAATATCCAACATAATAAGCATTGAAGACCTACCAAAGAAGAGATGAGAACTAAACCAAAGAAATATAAAATAAGTCTTCAAATATTTATCTTGACAATATGAAGGTGGGCTGAAAAGTTCATTAGCTGACAATGAAGGAGTGATGTTAGAGCTGTGAAATCTTGCATGCATTAATTTCAACTCTTATTAATATCTGCATGGTTTCTTTCCAGGTAAACTGGCATTTCACTATTCAAAGAAGTCTTCAAAAATAACTAGTAGTGATTCCTCTTGAAAATGGATAAAATTTGGCATCCTCATGTTATCAAGTACCTGCAGAAAAAGGGTTTAGCCCCCCCAAGGACTTTCATGCTGACATGGTTGCTATATTAAAGGGTAATACTCCAGTTTTATCAGCAGTGCAAAAGGGGGAAGCTGAAGGGAGAGTTTGGAAATGATCCAACAACTAGACATCCTGACATTGATTGTGTTCACCACATGTTGATGGATGACAAGCGATTGACTATAAATCAAATAACCAATGCTATTTGCGTTTCCCATGAGAGAGTTAAGAATATTCCACACAATGAACTTGGCATGATGATGCTTTCTGCTTGGTGGGTGCCATGTCTGCCACATCTTCTGACACCTGATCAAAAGCACTCTGAGCTTGTCACATCATGAAAAAATCTGACATTGTTTTAGGCAGATCCAGCAGGTTTGCTTCAATGTTTACTAACCCAGGATGAGTGTTGGGTTCATCACTTTGAGCTACAGACAAAAAGACAATCCATGCAGTGGAAACACCCCTCCTCACCTGCTCCAAAGAAGGCCAAGATTGTTTTATCAGCAGGGAAGGTAATGACCTCAATTTTTTGGAATGCAAAAGGCATTGTGTTTATTGATTATTTTCAAAAGGGCCGCAACATCAAGGAAAAGTACTATGCCATCTTGCTGAGACAATCACAAAGGGCTATCAAGACTGTGTGACTGTGGCTTTGAACTGGTTGATCACACTCCCTGTTCTGATTTGGCCCCATCTGACTATCACCTGTTCTCCAACATGAAAAAAAATACTTGTCTGGGAACCAATATCACAGTGATAATGATGCCATATTTGCTATTGACTTCTTTGACCAACAGAATGAAAGTTTTTTCACTAACAGGATCCAAGCACAGCAAAAGTGTGTGGGCCGCAAGAGAGACAATGTTGAAAAAATAAGCCTCATTTAGTAACATTCAATAAGAGTATTTTGGTCAGTCTGTGATATACCAGCTGACTCTGGTATATCAAGTAGCTCTATATTTGTAAGAAATAATTTGAAAGAAAGGATAGACGGTCCTTATAAGAGCAGTATTCATATCAGAATTGGTTAAGACTATTCTTTCTGCTGGTGTCATGCTACATTGAAGATTAAAGAGAGAGAGAAAGTGAGGTGAGGAGAGAAAATAGAGAAGGGTGAAGAGAAAGAGAGAGATGTCATAGATATATAATGCAAATAATGTTTTTCCAAAAAATCAAAGCTACATAACTTTTGATTTGATAACATAAATACAATTTGCATCTGCCATTCCTAAACTCACTAGACCCAGAGATCCATGAAGTATGAGTGACCTCCCTCTTCCAATCACACACAACCATACTATCAAATTTTATAATTGTTGGTGGTCAAAAACAAATAACATCTTTATTATGAACACACACACCCATGAAAAATACAAGCGTGATAAACATTCATTTAATTGTGACATACTGCATTGTGAGGGGTTAATTCAATAAAATATGTTCTTTGTAATCATTTATAAATAAAATAATAAACACATTCAGACAGTAAGATCTCTCTCTCTCTCTCTCTCTCTCTCTCTCTCTCTCTCTCTCTCTCTCTACTCTATCATACACACACACATATTGTTGACATTATAAGAATTTTATAAACTTTTGAGAAAATGAAAATTGTTTTTGGAATCTTGGATCTTGAGGCACATCAAATAAAGCAATGAGTAATAACATGTAAATAATGCTTTTGGATTTCGACCCATAATTTATTTGCTATTCTTTATAGCTTTATGTGATGTGCCTCAAGATCCAATGTTCCAAAAAAGACACACATACACACGGAGCTATATGAAAAGCTTAACTATTAATGTATATTTCAACTGATTATTCACCAAACTAAATAAACTGTCAGTATTTCTATGAAATGCAGATATAGTCAGAGTAGCACAGCAGTTAAATAATTTTGGGGTTTACACCAGAGAGACAGAAAACCAGCTTTTGAGATATACTGCTAGTTAAATAAATGTGTGTGTGTATGTATACCACTACATCACCACTGCTGTCATCATCATTATATGTACAGAGACATATACACTCACATAATTACTGTGTATATATGCGTGTGTGTGTGTGTGTGTGTGTGTGTGTGTGTATCTATCTATCTAATGTGTGAGTGTGTGTGTATGGTGTGTGTGGGGGGGCAACAGTTCTTTTTCTTGTGGAAAACACAACAGTGCCTTGATTGTATCCTTTTTCATATCTTCACATGAGTTCCTTTTTGTATGTTTGGGAGAGTAAAGTTTCTAAATATATCACCAATGTTTCCAGACATTCACATTCACCACTTCAGGATGAGGTAATGTTAGAATGTGTTGCTGTGTCTTTATAGAAGGCAAGGCCAATGTGATTGGTGTAGACATTACTACCACAATTTGAATTTTGACTGTTAGATTTACATGTCATCGGCCAGCTGCTCAATAAGGAAACTCTCATTTCTTACTACAATGAAAGACAATCCATCTCAGCACATATTTATGAAACAGTAAACATACACAAACAAAAACAACACCCTCAAAGCCATAATTCTCAAATTGATTCACCAACAAACAAGATTCCTAAATAAGTAAACAATTAAGCTGAGAAAGATATAGAATACAGTCAACCAAAGAGTTCCTACACATCTGAGAAATCAGTAAACTTGGCAACATTTCCACCTTAAAAATAGAAAGGCTGCTTCCTAATGTTCCGGTAGTCTAAAACTTATTTGAATGACATGATTTTCCATCCTATAGCCCCATACATTTTGAATGAGGATATGGAATAGATGGGATTCTTTCAGTTTTAAGCTGTTGTATTTGGTCTTAAGCCAGAAAGGAGACTGTAGAAACTTTAGCTTCATGCAATGACTCTTAGACCAAGGATTTTCATAGCTTTTAATGCCAGTCCCTTCCACCAAGGCCCTAATTTTTAGAACAATATGCACATAAATAAGAACTTCCAGTCCAAGAGCTATCAAATGTTTAGTATAATCAGTTGTTTTTATGTCAGAGATCTGTTAAAACCACTGGGGGAGAAATCTGTACATACTTTGATATTTGTCTATCCTAAGGTACTACATATATCACATATATAGCTTCTAAAATAGTAAGTCTATTTGATACCATATTTATTAGGGAATACACTAATTATATATTTTAATCAATTTTGAAAATAATGGGAGAAAATCAATGTTTAGAACATAATTTTACAAATAATTATGATGGAAGGTTTTTAATATAATTATGAACACTTCAGAAAGGGTAAACTTCTATACAGAATCAAAGTTGGTATCAGGTGGGTTGATATTACAGTATCTATGGGATATATTTTTTCTTTTACTTTTGTTTTTATACAACAACTTCTCAAGACAAAACTGTGCTAAAAGTGTGTGAAGTCAGTTATAATTAGGTGTTGGTATACAGGGTTATCTTCCCATAACCTTGAAATTTTGGGTGGTTGGTGTTAGTCTCAATCACAGTCATTGGGTGGGAGTCAAATTATTTCATCAGTGAAGCTGAAATTCTTTCAGACTCAAAACAGTGGATAGCATTAAATGCATGGCACCTTTAGGCATGAGGAAACATTCCTACTTACCAAAACAATTAATGGTGTGCGTGTGTGTGTGCTTGCGCACGCGTGTGTGTAAACAAAACAGATGCACAAAAGGAAATCAAATATGCAGGACAGTGAATATCTGGATATACAAGGGAGATGGATTAAGTGGACATAGAAAACAAATGGACTAACTGGATACACTTGACAAATGAATTAATGGATCAATGGGATATAGTGAACACAACTGGATATACAAATTGTGTGGATTAACTAGATATAGAGGATTAACTGTACAGCAGGACATATGGATTTATTGCTGAATATAGAAGACATGGAACGTGTTATGAGATGTGATATTCAGAAGACATGAAATATACAACAGCTGAACATTAGAGAATTTGTATGAAATAAATGTGGAGAATCCAGGAAGTGCAGAAGGGGTTGACATAGGAAATACATGAAATATGGGGGAAGGGGACTTATATGAGAGAAATATGAAATACATGATATATAATAACTGGACTGGATATAGTTCAATATATGTAAAGATGAATATTTAATTATGTAAACTACATTAAGCATCTACCTACATAGAGGTATATGAATTTTGAATAGCTTGGGTGCATAACATGAAGGATGGACAAACAAATATTGCTAGACATATAGAAATTCCATGAAGAGTAGACATAAAGATGCTATATAAAGGGTGAGTGTTGCACACATGCTATATAAGGAATGAACATACAAACATTACAGGAGAGCAGGAGATTCAGAAATTATATAAAAACTGGATATACAGAGGTTGTTCTATGAAATTTAGTCATTAATAAAAACAGTAATATATAAAGGCTTGTCACATAGAGGTAGATAATAACTTAATACTTGGACATTACATAATGTCTGGCTAGTCAGGAATAAAATTGGAATTAACAGTAAAGAATTTTACCTGAATAAAGAGCTGAAAATCTTGGATGAATCCATGAAATAAAATAACTTGAGTTTAGAATATTGTGAATAACAATGAGATTGTTTCCAATGTTGGTATAGATTATTGTGGGTAATGTGGAGTAACCTCTGATTAGTTCAGCAGCTACTCCTCAAACACTAAGGAGCAGCAATAATAGTTAGAGATGTCTGGAGGGTCAGGCATCTTCTTCATGTGTTTAGCATTTTGACAGAGAAGCAACAGATAACTTCCTTTTTATTATGGGGGAGGGACTAAGTTTTAAGAATCATGGTTCCTATTTCAAAGGTAGTATGAAAGATTTAGCTGCTACAGAGAGTTGTCTTAGAATTACTGGTGTTTGTTGTGAATGGTAGTGGGAACTGTGTTATCTGACGATCATTAATATATATTAATGACATCTAATATAGGATAAAATTTTCAAAAAATTTTATCAGTGGCCAGCATATTAAAAAATACCTTTTAAGGTGAAAAATTATAAATAAGTTTATAAGTTGTATATATTAATGATATATATATACATCAGTGTATATATGCGCTGTTGCTTGTTTATAAGAGATGTTGATGACAGCAGCACCAGGGAAAATTATAAGGGAACCTGGAAGAAGCACTTTTACCAAAATAAATAAAAACATGTTTTCTCTCTCTCTCTCTCTCTCCCCCTCCCTCTCTCTCTCTCCTTATCACACAACAAAATATTGCTTTATCTCACTGTACCCAACGCAATGTCCTGGGACCAGGTGTGTTAGGGACCAGAGGGCAGCCACCCCAGTTATCACATAAAGTCAAGAGATAGCCATCTTTGAAGCAGACCAGATGTTGCCAGTATAGTGGGGTGGGTTAGAGGCAGGGAAGAGTAGATATAAAAAGAAAGTAGGAGGTAAAAATAAATGTCTCCTTCAAGCCATGCCTACACACTCCCCAACCATGCCTGTTCCCCTAAACTACTTTCACTAGCCCTCTCCTCCCACCTCTTATACAGGGCTTGCTACCTACCTCTTTATGCACCATTCACACTCACAGATTTAGACAAGTTACAGACCCACCACCATCACCATAGCCATACCACAACATAAATAAAGTTACTGGTCATGATGGTGGTGGTGGTGGTAGAGAGACAGAGAGAAAGACAGGAAGGTAGGAGATAAGGTGACTGAGACAGAGAGAAAATGGAAGGGGTGGCAGACATAAAAAAAAAAAAACAAGTTGAAATCAGAGCAGAGACAAGTGTATGCAGTGGGGAAGAGAGATGGGAGGGACACCAAAGGTGAGGGGGGAGCTGATGGTAGTGAGGAAGGGAAGTGGGGGGGGAGTATTGTTAAAGTAGAAAAGTGAAATTCATTCATTCATTGAACATATGGAAAGTTACAGGAGGTAAAAGGGAGAAAAATGGTAAAATTATGAGGAAGAGGGGCAGTGAAGGGAGGAGAATAGAATTGACTTGCTGGAGTTAAAGGGACCCATGCGCCCATGTGTGTGTGTATGTGCATGTATGTGTGTGTGTGTGTGTGTGAGAGAGAGAGACAGAGAGAGACAGAGACAAACAGACAGACAGATATTTATTGGTTTCACAATATGTGATATTGCAAGTAACTTCATCATCATCATCATCATCATCTAATCACCATCCTTTCTTATGCGACCATAGCATCTCTTTAGCATATAACACATCACAGCAATAAAACAAAGGGGGAAAACCTAGAGTGTGGTATGTTTCCTGTGTACACGAATTACCATAATCCAGTCTGTTTCTAACAATCTCTAACAATCAACAGGACTGGGGCTTTTGGCTAAAAAAAATTTCAACAAGACATAGTGCTCCATCAGAGAATCTTGGCACCAAAGAGGAAATCTTTTAGTTACTAGGACTTGCCTTAAATACCAAATAAGTCACTTGTAACTAATTCACTTGTCTTTCTTTTGTTTAGATTTGTGAATTCTACATGCACCATGATGAAACAAAACTGGCCTCATGTGGAAATATTGTTTCTACTCCACAAAAGTACAAAAACACACTTACACTGATAAACACACACAAATGTAGTATAGTTAGAGAATATTTATGTGATCGTAATCAATTAAAACCCACAAACCAAAGAAACTGGTGTTAGATAATCAGTGACAACTTTGTCCTCCCTTCATCTTCCAACCAAACCAAAGTCTTCCCTTCCTCCCTCAAGCTTGTACCATCAACAAGTTTTTCACTATCCAATTTTCTTCTGGTTCATTCCTTGATGTTACTCCATCCCCACCTCCAAAGTTTTCTATACACGACTTTAGAACTCTCTCTCTCTCTCTCAACACCATATTGCAACAAGGAAGCCTCTGAATAGGCACTTGACCTTCAAGAAATAGTAGCCAAATCCTCCTTAAGTCACATTCTACTTAAAAAACAAAGAACATCTTAATTCTTTGACATTTTTGTTTCTTTATATTTCAGTTTATAAGAGAATTAAGAAAAGTTGCACCAATTCCAGTTAGGAAGGAAATTTCAAGCAGAATGAAGACCATCTGAAGTTATTCAAATAAATGAGTAGTGAGGTAGGGAATATTGGGTTCCCTGTTGTGTTCTGTTATAAGATCAGTTAAAAGAGAAAGAGAGAGAGAGAGAGAGAGAGAGAGAGAGAGAGAGAGAGAGACAGACAGAGAGAGAGGATGAAGAGGACAATTGTGAAGTAAGTTTCCAAACTACAAGAAGTAGTACTAATAAGGCTTAACTGTGTTATTATAACAGCTGTTATTGAGGACTGACTTAACAAACACAGCTGCTCTAACTTGAAAACAGGGATCTCCTCAAGTAGGTAAGTGTGGCACCAAACTAAACCCTTTAAGCATATCTCTTTGAAGAGAAATAACAGAACTGGAACAAATATTCCACAATTAAAAGATGAAAGCTACAACAACCAAATAAGCAGAAAATTGGCAGAACGTAGATTAAATGTGTTTTTGTTCCAGCTTTCCAGCTCTGAATTCAACTTTGCTTTTCATCTTTTTTGCAATTAAGAAAGTAGAATAAAATTGCTTGACTAGTCCTGACCAGTATTGGGCAGTTGGTCAGCAAAAATATTAGAGTGAAGGACTAGACACCTGTATTTATTCTTTGTGTTCTGAGTTCTTGGTTGGCAGACTTAATCTGTCACCCAATTTAACACTCCACAACCACTACTTGGTTCTCCAGTACCATTAGTAGAGTTAACTCTTGCAAACATTCAAGTTATATATTCAGTTTGTAGATAACTTACTCCTTACAGACCCTTTCACTAATCTTCCTGTTATCAATGTAACTATTAATTAATTAATTAGTGCTGACATAGGACTTAATCAGGATTAGCACTAAACTGTTATTTTATTCCATGGAAGAATTTGACAAAACATACAAATGTTGTTAAAAGAAATAATTTTATCTTAATGTAATAATAACAATAATAATAATCCTTTTTGTTATAGGCACAAAATATGGAATTTGGGGGCAGGTAGCGTAGTCAATTTCATTGACCCCCAGCACTCAACTGGTACTTATTTCATCAACCCCAAAAGGATGAAAGGCAAAGTCGAGCTTGGTAGAATTTGAACCCAGAACATAAAGGTGAATGAAATGCCACTAAGTATTTTGCCCAGGATGCTAATGATTCTGCCAGCATGCAAATAATAATATTGAATTTAGATAGGAAACCAGCAATTTTTAGGGGAGCAATTGACCTCAGTACTTGACTGGTATTTTACCTTATGACCCTGAAGGAATGAAAGACAAAGCTGACTCATAATAACTAAATACCACAAGGAATTTTGTCTAAAACTAATAAGTCTTACCAAATCATCATCATCATCGTTTAACGGCCACTTTCCATGCTGACATGAGTTGGACGGTTTGACTGAGGACTGGCAAGCCAGATAGCTACATTGGGCTCCAATCTGATCTGGCAGAGTTTCTACAGCTGGATGCCCTTCCTAATGCCAACCACTCCGAGAGTGTAGTGGGTGCTTTTATGTGCCACCAGCATGATCATACCAGAAGCTATCAACTACTTCTAGTTTTTCTCCCTAGAATGTGACAGAAGTTGTTCTCTGCACATTTTCAGTGTTTATTACTCCTGAGCATTTGCCACATACAAAAACTATCTTCCCAGTTAGCGTTCCTTTGATATTGCTGCACTTCTTATGTGTCCATAGCTTACACTGGGTACATCTTATAGAGTTTCTACCTATGCCTTTTCTACAGATCGAGCAGGGCCATCTACCTGAAGGGATTTGTGCTTTGTCTGCCTTCCTACTAATTAGGACTTTGGTTTTAGCTAGGTTGACTCTAAGGCCCTTCTATTCTAATCCTTGCTTCCACACCTGAATCTTCTCTTCTAGTTCTGATAGTGACTAAGCAATTAGCGCAAGGTCATCAGCATAGAGGAGCTCCCAGGGGCATCCTGTCTTGAATTCCTCTGTTATTGCTTGGAGGACTATGATAAATAGGAGGGGGCTGAGGACTGAATCTTGATGGACCCCTACCTCTACCTGGAATTTTTCACTGTACTCGTTGCCAACCCTCACCTTACTGACAGCGTCCCTGTACATGGCTCGCACAGCTCTCACTAACCATTCTTCTATCCCTAGTTTCCTCATTGACCACCAGATAAGGGATTGGAGGACCCAGTCAAAGGCTTTCTCCATGTCAACGAAAGGCAGGTACAGAAGTTTATCCTTGGCTAGGTATTTCTCCTACAGCTGCGTTACCAGAAATATAGCATCAGTGGTGCTTTTCCCTGGCATGAACCCAAACTGCATCTCATCTAAACTGACTCTCTCCCTAATTAGTCGGGCTATGACCCCTCAGTTACTTATTTTATTGACCCTGAAGTCTAAGTAAACCACAGTAGGATTTAAGCTTAAAACATAGAGATGAAATGAAGTATCGTAAGGTATTTCCCCGCTCAGTCTGCTGGCTCTATTTCAGTGGCCTAAATGTAATGGACAGAGTGACTTAATATAGCCAGGTGGGGGTGGGGCATCTTTAGTGGTGGTGTCTCGTCTGAAAGTAAACTGCCCCCTTCCTCTCACCATTCTTGAAGACCCTAAAAAGGGACACTGTTACTATCATTTCTCTTGTGGTTAAGCAATAAAACACGTTAAGAAGTTAATGATGGCACTCCGTCGCTTACGATGTCGAGGGTTCCAGTTGATCTGATCAATGGAACAGCCTGCTCGTGAAAATAACGTGCAAATGGCTGAGCACTCCACAGACAGGTGTACCCTTAACGCAGTTCTCGGGGATATTCAGCGTGACACAGTGTGACAAGGCTGAGCCTTTGAATTACAGGCACAACAGAAACAGGAAGTAAGAGTGAGAAAAAGTTGTGGTGAAAGTACAGCAGGGTTTGTCACAATCCCCTGCCGGAGACTCATGGAGCTTTAGGTGTTTTTGCTCAATAAACACTCACAACGCTCGGTCTGGGAATCGAAACAGCGATCCTATGACCGCGAGTCAGCTGCCCTAACCACTGGGCCATTACGCCTCCACTAAGAAGTTAATACACTTCATTGATCATACATTGAGTTCAGTTCACATGGAAGGCTATGTTATCTTTCAGCCTTCCAATCTCAATAAAATAAAGTACCAGTCAAATACTGAGGTCTACATAACTGACTATAAGTTCCTCTCCCCAACTACAAATGTGAGGCCTTTTGCCTAGGTTAAAACTAAATACTAAAGTCTAGTGTGAACCTACCTCATTTTGTTTAGCTCTTTGTCAGCTCTGATTCAACAAGTTTATGATCAAAAGCAATGGAACCAAGACCATCCTGTCTTTTATTAGGAGTATCTGGAGCACATTATTCAATGTGTCCTTTTTTTTTCTAAGACAAATATAATTTGAGAGATATTTGGCTACTATGTCTAGCAGGTAGAGATCACTGAAAGGTTCCATTATTCATTTAATGTAGTGCATGTTGTAGTTTGTAATCAGTAACCATTGGTTACAAACTGCAGTAATTAATTGTTCCAAATAAATGATTACTTCAATTGATCTATTAAAATTAGGGGTCAGCCCATTCCTAAACCTATTATTTTTTTAATCTTTAAAAATTACACAAGACATCTCTTTGAAGAACCCACTGATGACATCTGGTTGATCTTTAAGGTCAATGTACCTAAAATGCATTACATAGAAATATCAGATGACTAATTAAAAACGTAGTTCTTTGAGAAATCTTTTGAAAATTTAATATAGCATCTGATGATTTGGATTTAATTAAATTACAAATTGCATGTTTAGTACTCTCTCATGCATATATATATATATATATATATATATATATATATATATATATATATATATATATATATATATATATAGAGAGAGAGAGAGAGAGAGAGAGAGAGAGAGAGAGAGAAAGATACAGAAGCTTTCTCAACACAACCCATACACACACACTTGGAAAACTGATTTTATCCAATTGTGATAAATAATGTTAACATTGATTTAAAACCCGAAATTTAAAAGGTTTGTTTATAGAATTAAAGTGGAACTGATGTTATGCTGTTGATAGAGATTGTGGGAGATTCTTTAAGACACATGGAAATAAAAAAAATAAAAGATTAGAAAACATTCATTGTTAGCTGTTTTCTGGCCCAAAGCTAGGGATAAACATATTGAAAGTAACAGGCAATGAGGGAAATCGTTCATGAGGGGGTGATGTTTCATAAATAGCTTGTTAAATTTCTAGTTAAACCCTTTCAATACCAATCCACATGAAACTGCCCCTTCTTCTATGATACAAAACTCCATGTTTTAAAATAATCTTAAAACCTACCAGGAAAATTTCATACTAATTTATATGCCAAACACTAATTAAATAATTTCTTGTCTTTTATTTGTTTTAGACTGCAGCATCGCCTTGAAGTTTTAGTCAAATGTATCAATCCCAGTAGTTATTCTATCAGTTTTTTTTGCCAAACTACTAAGTTATTGGGATGTAAACACACCAGCACCAGTTGTCAAGTGATGGTGGTGGGAAACAAACACAGACACACACATATGATATATACATATATATGACGGGCTTCTTTCAGTTTCTGTTTACCAAAATCCACTTGCAAGGCTTTGGTCAGCCTGAGGCTATAGTAGAAGACACTTGCCCAAAGTGCCATGCAGTGGAACTGAACCCTGAACCACGTAGTTGAGAAGCAAGCTTCTTACCACCCAGTCACACCTGTACCTAATGACAAGTTATTTTAATAAATACTTAATTATTTTCAAAATTAATTGCAACAAACTATATTTCAACAGAAATATGGTAACAAAAGCCTTAATCTTCAAAGTGATGTTGAAAAAATAGTTAGTATCAGTGACTTTCACATTTTCTTAAATATGTATGAATTACAGGGTGACTGTGTTATGGAAAAAGGGGTTGTTGAGCTAGTAACCATATTATATAAAAGGAGTTGATGTTGTTGCTGTTGCTTAGTCCCATGGTCAATCCTAACTGAACAGGTTAATAAGCAAAAATCTTCCAACTATGATTACTCTTGTTTTTTGCTCAGCAGTGACTTCATTATCCAATGTGACCTTCCTATACAAAGACAGCAAGATATGATTTGAAGGAGATTTGACTGCTATTTCTAGTATATTGAAGAACCAAATAGAAACTCCCTCTTTGGATCATTATGAGAAAAGAGCAACAGACAACTATAATATATGCTGTAGGTGTTATTTAGCCTGAAGTCCATTCTAATTAAGGAAATCCATAATTAAAGCTAGACAATAACATTTTACTTCTATTTCTTGCAAGTCATGTTATGTCATAGCGCATTTGATGTAACAATAAATAAAAGTTGCTGCAAGACAGTATCATGTTGTAGACTTAATCACCATGAAAGATCCAATAATAATAATAATAATAATAATAATAATTATAATAATAATAATCCTTTCTACGATAGGCACACGGCCTGAAATTTGGTGGGAGGGGGGAAGTCGATCACATCGACTCCAGCACTTGACAGATACTTAATTTACTGACCCTGAAAGGATTAAAGGCAACGATGACCTCAGCGGAATTTGAACTAAGAACATAAAGATGGACGAAATGCTGCCAAGCATTTTGCCTGGTGTGCTAACAATTCTGCCAGCTCGCTGCCTTACTTAATAGTAATAGTAATAATAATAATAATAATAATAATAATAATAATAATAATAATACTGTCAATGCGATCACATGGACAGTCAACAAACTAAACAGCTTAGACAGAAAGACAAGGAAGTTGCTAACTAGATATGGGTCACTCCACCCAAAAAGTGACACAGACAGACTGTATGTACCAGGAGAAAGAGGGGGAAGAGGACTTATTGGATGCGAACACAGCATTAGAGCAGAAGAAATCAACAAAGCATGGTATGTAAAAAATGCCACAGAACCACTATTATTAGAAGTAAGAAGGTCAGGCTTGTCTAGGATGAAAGGTTGCAAAGATAAAGCACTATACAAGAAATTGAAAACGAATGAAACTGAAAATAGGTGGGTAAAGAAAAGAATGCATGAACAATTTCATAGGGATGTTGAAGATAAGACAGACAGAGAAAAAAGATTGCTGTGGATGACTAAAAGTGATTTAAAACCGGAAACAGAAGCTCTGATCTATGCTGCCCAAGAGCAAGTACTAAGAACAAACTACATAAAATACAGAGAAGACAACACATCAGAAAGTAATAAGTGCAGAATCTGTGGACAAAACGGTGAAACCATATGACATATGACCAACCATTGTATGCCACTAGCCCAGAAGGAATATAAGAGACGCCATGACAATATAGCCAGGCTTGTCCATTGGACACTTTGCAACAAGTATGGACTTGACAGAGCAAAAAATTAGTACAACCACAAACCTGAAGGCATTGTCGAAAATAGAAATGCAAAGATCCTATAGGATTTTATGATTCAGTGCAACCATGAGATTGAGAATAGGAAGCTGGACATAGTCTTCATTGAGAAAACAAACTATGCTGGATCATAGACATAGCATGCCCAGCTGACAACCAGGTATGCGATAATGAAGAAAGAAAAGTAGAGAGACAGGACAGGTTAGCTTGGGATGTTAAGCTGTTATGGTCGATGAAAAAGGTAGCAGTAGTACCAATAATTGTTGGAGCCCTGGGAACAGTGAGCAAAAATCTCGAGAAGTACATGGAACAGATAGGGGCTGCAATAAGGGTGGAGCACTTGCAGAAAACAGCACTGCTTGGAACTGCTCAAATACTCCAGAAGGTGCTCGAAAAATAAAAGGTGTTACCTTAGTTGACTGGTAGTGAACAGCTGACACTGTAGTACAACTCTAGTGTTAGAAGCTGTGCAAAGGCAACAATAATAATAATAATATTGTTTCTAATTATAATACTTATAATGATTTAAGTATAAGATCAGTAATTTTCAGGAGAGGGGATTATCATTTGACACCATCAACTTCAATATTTGAGGGGTACTTTATTCTATCAACCACTGAAAGGATGAAAGACAAAGTTGACCTCAGCAGAATTTAAACTCAGAATGTTAAGAGCTGAAACAAATTCTACAAAGCATTTTTTTTTCTGTTGCTCTAAAGATTCTGCCAGCTCACTACTGCTGCTGCCGCAGTAACAGCAACAATGATGATGATAATAATGAGGAGGAGGATAATGATGCCATCCATAATGCTGTTGATAACAATGGTGCAAATAGTGACACAAATGGAGTAGAAATAAATATGAGGACAATCTTGATAATGGCAATGAAGTGAGGTTTTCTAACATAACTAGAAATAAACAAAACTTAAAATAATGCGAATTGGTGATATTCAAGCCTTTCTCAAGCACAGTAATGATATAAATGAAGTGAAGCAGCTACAACTGAGAAATGAAGCTGGAGAGAAAAAATGTGTGACTGAATTCAGTTCATTAAATGAAATGCAAAAGAAACACCAAAATTATCATATTTTCAGGTTAACTACTTTCAGATTGGTGTTACTAACTAGTTTTACTAATTAAATATTTACTGTAACTATTAACTATGACTGTTTGATTCTTTAAAAATAGATTTAATGTTCTTAATTGGAAATGAGTTTTAAGGTGGGAAAATTTAGAATTCTAGTAAAAGCAGTAAACCACATTACACCATAACTATTGTAGTTAATGCATACAAGAGAGGGCGCTGTGATGATACTGTGTGAAATATCTGTGAATTATGGCATTAAGGCTATTTCCAATGTTTCCAACAGGATAAACAGTAATGACAAGAACAACCGTCATGGATATCATTTCTGGAGTTATTTTCCACTTCCACTTCACTCCAAGCTAGGATGGATACAGTGGCACAATGACAACTACAACATTTCCAGTTCTAAATTCATGTCCCTACATCCAGTACCCCTATGCCACCACCATCACCATATTAATCACTCACATCACCCTTTTTACATCCGACTGACCATGTTGGCATGGGTTGCACAAAACATTTTCAAGCAGTCTTTTAAAACAGGGTATCTTTCCTAATGGTAACACTGTCATTGCCTCAAATAATAATTTTGGGAGATTGTATGTGTGTTTTTGCATATACTGGAGAGAAGACTCCTGCAATAAATATAAAATAAACTCAAACTTTCAAAATCTATTTGGCTAATAGAATGTCAATGACCAAAACCTTGACAGGATCTCTGAGGCTGGTAATAAGGATACAGTTGATGCTTAATGAGAGACAACAAAAGACCCATACAACCCTTAGGAAGAAGAGCAGTGACCCTGGCCCTTTCTAGGGGCCTCTGAGACTGGTGAGAGGAAGAAATGAAGGTATCTTCAAACTGGAGATTAGGCCTGAATACTTGCAACAGAACTGATCCATTCACTAAAGGAACCCAAGGGCCAGATAATGGTGTCAAACCAGATGACAAGAGATTTGAATTCAGAACACAAAGAGTACAATGATTACAACAAGGCACCCTGTCCAATCCTTTAATGGTTCCACTACTCTATGACAGTGAGCTGGTACCCTAGAAGAATGAAAGGCAAAAGTGACCTCAATAGGATTAGAAATTAGAATCTAAGGAGCAAAAATAATTTTGTCTGATGCACTTACAACTCTGACAAAGGGATGTCTTGAATATGATAAGGCTC
Organism: Octopus bimaculoides; assembly: GCF_046866305.1. Lineage (NCBI taxonomy): Eukaryota > Metazoa > Mollusca > Cephalopoda > Octopoda > Octopodidae > Octopus > Octopus bimaculoides. The sequence goes on along the minus strand of NC_142932.1, from coordinate 68,106,877 downwards.
CTTTGTAAAAAACAACATAAACCACTGTTTGTGAGAAAGGTTTGAATGTGAGTTCATGTTATGTAAACATATAGATGACAGAATGTGATCAGGGTATAGAAGAAGCTAAATATGTATAAATATTGGTTGTATCCTTTTGATATTAGTCCACCTGAGACTGCTCTTGATTCTATGATACAAACTTGTTGTTTTAAAGAGATCTAAATTAAAACTTTCTAACAAAATACTATACTAATTTAAGTTCTAAGTACCAGAGTAATAACAACAAAGTTATTTTACGAACTTCCTTATTTTCAAAATTGAAACCAAAAGTAGAGTATTTTTAGTAGAAATATAGTAACAAATTGGTTAAGTCTTTCTAAACTGCTGGCAACTTTATACAATAAATAAGCCACAGAACATCATATGACAACTTGGACCAGTTAATAGTTTGAACCAGTTAATAAGAAATAGCAGCCATATCTTCCTTAATTTCTCACACTTTATCATCTTTGAAAAAAAATTGGGAAGGGGGGGACAAAATAATCTGAATAAATAAAAGATGGATGGTCATAGGTGGGATGCCTTTGATAACAGGTCTTACATGATTAGGGATGACCTGACCTCACCAACAACAATAAATTGAACAATACAATACCTAAATCTTCACAACAATGACTGGTTAAATTCTGCTGTGTGGTACCTATGGTAAATGTCTTACAGTCATGAGTTGAATAATATATCAGGACTAGAATATGGCAGACAGAAACTGTTCAAAAGCCCAGTGAGAATATTTATATATGATTTTGCTTAGGCAAAATCATATATTGTTAGAACTCAATATACATATGTATCGGAATAAAGCATTAGGAGAGTACAGAGCATAACAAGAACTGTCATCCCATTATTTCTTTCATACACACACATCATGATTAAACATCTATGTTCCATGTTGAACAATTTGACAAGATACAATGGGTCCAAGGGCTGCATTGTGCCCCTGTGTCTACTTTAGCACGACTTTTATTGCTGGATGCCCTTCCTAATGCCAACCACTTTACAGCATGTTCTGGGTGCTTTTTTTGTGCCACCAGCATTAGTGGGTTTATGATGCAACTTGCAAGGCTCTGAACCTAGAGAAAAGTGGCTTTATGCTAGAAGATGAGTGGTTAAAATATGAGTGAAGGAGCCAGAGCAGAAGAGAATGGAGCTGGATGGAGCTAGGAAGAAATAAAAATAGTGGTGAGGAAGTGTCTGGATGAACCTTCAAAGTACAAAGTGAGTAAAAGTGGGATCAAAACTAGATGTTAGCAGGAATGTGTGGGAAAGTGGGTGAGGAGAGGCATGAAGTGCAGGCATGGCTTTATAGATACAGGGCTTATTTCTTAACTATGTGGTTTTAAGTTCCATCTCACTGTGTGGCACTTGTGTGTCTTCTATGGGGGAATCAGATCAACCAATATTCTGTGAGAAGAATTCAGAAGCAAAAAATGTATGTGTGTATTTATATTCTGCATTTGAACCAAAACAGAAACATTATTTTGACATTCCCTACCAACAATTCATCCTCTAGCTTTGCACTTGCAAGACAAACTGATAAATGTTAGCAGCAGGAAGGATATCTGGCTGTAAAAACAATGTGTCAAAAATATGTACTCTGCCAATGCATGTTAGCTTGAAAATGGACATAAAATGACTGTACAATATATATATATATATATATAAATATATATATATATATATATATATATATATATATATATATATATATATATATATATATATATACTATATATAAAACAGAGATGTGTGTGTAATCGCTTATCACATGAAAACGGCTTCACCATTTACTTCCATACTTGTCATACATGAATAATTTGACCTCGGATAAATCTTAGGCTCTTCATTTGATTTTTTTTATTAAGATAAATAATATTGCTTTATATTTATGATTCACTTCTTTAAAAAGGTTCCTCAATGTCAACTTCCGGTAGCCATAGTTTTTTCTTCACTTTAACTTCAATCGTTACTGTTTGCACTAAAAGTTTACTCACATTTACTGATGTAAGTAATTTCATCATTTACTAACAGAAGTACGGTTTTGTGTTGCTGTTTGGTTCACTGAGTGACAAATTTCGATTCAACATCACTTTAACTTCAATCGTTACTGTTCTCAATAAAAGTTTACGTTTTCATTCGCTAACAAGTTCACATTTACTGATGTAAGTAATTTCATCATTTACTAACAGAAGTACGGTTTTGTGTTTCCCTGTTGCTGAGGTTTTTTTTTTTTTCTGGTACCTTTGATATTGGCCCTTTGGTTTACTGAGTGACAAATTTCGATTCAACCTCACTTCAACTTCAATTGTTACTGTTCTCAATAAAAGTTTACGTTTTCATTCGCTAACAAGTTCACATTTACTGATGTAAGTAATTTCATCATTTACTAACAGAAGTACGGTTTTGTGTTTCCCTGTTGCTGAGGTTTTTTTTTTTTTCTGGTACCTTTGATATTGGCCCTTTGGTTTACTGAGTGACAAATTTCGATTCAACCTCACTTCAACTTCAATTGTTACTGTTCTCAATAAAAGTTTACGTTTTCATTCGCTAACAAGTTCACATTTACTGATGTAAGTAATTTCATCATTTACTAACAGAAGTACGGTTTTGTGTTTCCCTGTTGCTGAGGTTTTTTTTTTTTTCTGGTACCTTCGATACTGGCTCTTTGGTTCACTGAGCCTCATATATCTGGCAACATGTCAAGCAGCTTACTCTGACAACCAACATGAGGGTTCACATTCATGGTGACCCGTTAGCCGCACAGTTCTCCAACAAGTTACTTGACATTGGAAATGGAAAACTTCCACAAGATCCAGAAGATAATCTGCATCATCTCCCATGTGGCAATATGACTGCCTCCCTTGAAGAACTAAAGAGCAAGGTGTTTCCAAACATTGCCACAAACTACAAAAGTCACAAGTGGCTATGTGAAAGAACAGTTCGGGCAACAAGGAATGATTCTGTAGACAAGCTGAATTTAAATTTGTTAACTCAGCTTCCAGGACCTGAATGTTCATACAGATCAATTAACTCTGTCCCTGATCAACAACAGGCAACGCATTACCCAGTGGAGTTCCTCAATTCACTTCAGCCACCAGGATTTCCACCACACATTCTGATCGTGAAAATAGGTGCTCCCATAATGCTATTAAGAAACCTTGATGCACCCAGACTCTGCAATGGAACAAGGTTGGTTGTTAAAACAGCCATGCCCCATGTGTTGGAAGCAACAATAATTACAGGCAACATGATGGGTGACAATGTCTTCATTCCAAGGATACCTCTCATTTCAAATGATCTCCCCTTTCAGTTCAAGAGACTGCAGTTTCCGGTCAAACTTAGCTTTGCAATGTCTATCAACAAAGCACAAGGTCAATCTCTAAAGGTGGTGGGACTTAACCTCCTTCAACCTTGCTTCTCACATGGTCAGCTGTATGTTGGATGTTCTAGAGTTGGAGATGAAAAGAACCTCTACATTCTCAGTGATAAACATGGCAAGACAGAAAACATAGTATATGAAGAAGCACTTACATGAATAGTATGTATATGTCATACAAAAGTGTAAAACCATTGAGTGTTAAAGTAAGTATTACTATTACACTTTCACTTTTCGACTGACATGCGTCAATGTATATCTGTGTATATGACAGTGAAACAATAACGCGGTATATTCGCTGTGTGAATTTTTTTTCATTTAATCCCCATTGTAATTATCGTAAAAGTTTCCAAGTACCAATAAGCAACAATTTCATTCCCAGGCAACGCCGGGTCGCTCTGCTAGTATATATATATACAGGGGTTGGACAAAATAATGGAAACACCTTAAAATTTCAAATAAATGTATTTTAATATGGGGTAGGACTACCTTTGGCAGTAATTACAGCATGAATTCTACAAGTTATGGACTCGTACAAAGTTTGAATTGTTTCCAAAGGAATTTTTCTCCAATCTTCAGCTAAAACAGTCTCCAATTCTTGTTGTGATGGTGGTGGAGGATATCTACTCCTTACTTGTTTTTCTAAAATGCATCATAAATGTTCAATGATATTGAGATCTGGGGACTGTGGCGGCCAGATAGGATGCTCAACTTCAGTAGAATGTTCCTTGTGTCATTCAGTAACAAGTTTAGCTGTGTGAATTGGTGCATTATCATCCTGAAAGATTGTGTTTCCCTCCGGAAACAGTTCTACAACCATAGGATGAATTTGATCAGATAAAATGCTTAAATAGTCTTGACTATTAATTCTGCCATGAAGGGAAACCATTGGGCTGGCAGATTTCCAAGATATAGCTCCCCAAATCATTACAGATCCTCCTCCATATTTAACAGTTGGAAGAAGGCAGTCTGGGTCAAATGCTTCTTTTGGCTGTCTCCACATATATATTTGGCCGGTGATCAAAAATAATGTAAAGGATAACTCGTCTGAGAAAATAACATTCTTCCACTGCTCTAAGGACCAATTCTGTAGGTTTTTACTCCACACTAAATGCTTTGCAACATTTGTTTTTGAAAGTAGTGGTTTTCTGATTGCAGCCGTCTTGTGAAATCCAGCTTTGTGCAACTCCCAGCGAACAGTCTTTGTGGAAACTGGGTTCTCGAGGTGGTCATTAAGCTCTGCAGTAATTTTGGGAGCTGTACTTTTGTGATCTTTTCTAATAATTCATGTAAGAGTCTGAAGTTTTTGGTTTTCTTCAGGAGTTTTGTTTCAACAAGGAGGTTTTCCCCTCTTTCTCAAAGGCCGTCATTACTTTTGAGACAGTACTTTTTGATACACTAAACATTTCGGCAGTTTTTGTTATGCTAGCGCCTGCCATATGAGCACCAACAATTTGACCACTTTGAAAGTCCAATAGATCTGTCATTTTAATGAATTTTAATTACCTTTTTCTAATGATATCTGAAAAGAAACAGCAATTTTAGCAAAACATATTAAGCAACACTAATAATAAATAAAAAAACATAAAAATAAACAAGCTTTTGATGGTTTTATAGATATTTCAAAATTATGACGCTACGTGTTTCCATTATTTTGTCAAATCCCTGTGTATATAGATAGACAGGCAGGCAGACAGACATACAGACAGATAGATATAGATATATATACACACACACACACACACACGAGATAATGAGATGGTAAAGGAATGATACATAAAAATCCATCTTGACATAGCCAAGGCTAGCCTTGGCTATGTCAAGATGGATTTTTATGTATTCTTCCTCCCACTTTTAAATGTTGCCACAACAGTAATATGTCCATTCTGCTGCAGTTTTCAGTAAATTTTCTATATCCTTGTGCAGCTGAAGATTGCTCTGCATTTTGCATTTAATGTAATGCTCGCATTACTTAAATAAATGGAGTAGCATGAAACGTGCATACTGCAATAACCTTTAAAATCCGTGTTGCTTTTTTTGATTTTTATATATATATATATATATATATATATATATATATTGGTGTAAGTGTGTGTTTATATATACGAGTAATGTGTATTAATGAATGATGTAAATATTGACAAGAAAATAAATTAATTAGCATGTTTCAAAAAGATCATTTGTGATATTTGCTTTGCACTAAGTTACAGACACTCTCGTACCATATATGAAGTAAACTAGTGATTGACTCACTGCAAATTTGGAACCAATGATGCTACTGCTCAAACAATGTCATATATAATTAATGTTTAACACCAACAACGAGCAACACCTCACAGATCACTTTGTACAAAGTGAACAACGTAAGGTAAATTCCTGTACAGGAGGAGGTGATGGTGATGGTAAGTGGAGGCACCAATCTGAAAACCAAACATACTTGACTAGGCAAACTACAAGATGCCATCAGTCAGAATGTAAAAATATAAATAAGGAAGTATTACTTCCAACAGAGTAACTCTTACAAACTGCCTTATGAGAAAGATGTCTTGTGTAGACTAGGTAGAAGATGTGTTATATGCATTACCACATCGTAGAAAAGACACACACACACACACACACACAAAACTATGTGGGGAAATATGGAATATTCAGTTAAGTTTCATTGTCGCTGTCATTTAGCCCCATATTAACAACATATAATTAAAGGCTTTGCAAACAAGTCCATCCCACTTTTCCCTAATTAGATCCAAAATATGCTTTATATTTTTGTTTTTCTTGCTAAGAAAGATGCAAGAAGGGTGTGATTTGGCTGTTATTTCTAGTTGCTTAAACTTTCATACAGAAGCTTCCTGGTGGAGATTTTTTGTTGCTTTGAGATGTTTCTTTTTCTTACATCCATGTTTTGTTTTTCGAAGATAAATTAATGGAGACATTTATGAAGAACACTTTCACATGTAGTTATACACACTTATACATATAATTATACATACATATGCATATAACTATATACATATATGCACACATGTACATAACTATATACATGTAGTTTATATATACATATGCACATATACATATTTATATACATGCATAGTTACACACAGATATACATAAATTTTTACATACACACACACAAATAACTATATACATATAGTTTAAACACACACATATATACGCATAATTATATACATATAGTTTATAAACACATATCTACAAACCTATGTATGCACTGTAAAGTGTTACACTATTTAAGCAAATAAATATCAGGATAGTGACCTACCAATGGACCCACAACAAAACATCATTAATTCCCAATGGGTATCTCAACTGAACTGTAAACCACTGGTCCCACATCAAGTAACAAACATCACATTGGTCAATCAGGTAGAAATAATCAAGATAGTCTTTTTTTTTACAGTTGAAGTAACCAGCCACAAAGGGTGAAGTGATGGACACAGAGAAAGAGAGAGAAAGAGGTAGGGAGGATGTAGTGAAATATAGCAGTGTTAATTTACTTACTGGGGGAACACAAGTAGTAATTGTTATCTTGGTTTAGGAAGTCAAAGTTTTATACATACATACACTAATATATATGTGTGTGTGTGTGTGTGTGTGTGTGTGTGTGTTTGTGTGTACACCTGTTCGTATATAAATACCATTAAGAGAAAGACGACAATAATATCAGAATATAAGCAAAAGAAATAAAAGCTAAAAGAGAGAAAGAAAGGAAAGAAGGAAAGTTGCTTAAATTACTTGAGAAAATACTGAATTACTCAGTAAATCATTTTGAAGTATAAACACACACAACAGACATATATACATGCTCACCTATATATACATGCATATACCTACACACAAACAGCCAGTCACCTCCATCCACACTCGCTCATATATACAGTTGTAAACATATATACCCACATACATACATGTACTTGCACATATACCCAAACATATAGACAAACCTATACACGCATACACACTGATATTTTTATTTGCTCTCAAATAGTTGTTTACAAATATATTAATTTAATGAGTGTGTAGAGAGGGAGAGAGGCAGAGTAAGAGATGCATAGCTTTAGTTTGTAACTCTTATTATAAATACTGTCATTTTTCTCTCTCTGAATTATGTATATGTATAGATATGTATGCACATATATTCATTTGTGTGTAATTACATACAGGTAGGTTTCATTTTGTGGTTGACTGGTTTCTGTACTTTTTGTCAAACACCATTATAATCACCATCACTACCACCTCCACTACTAACAGTAAAAACTATCGATGACTAACAATAATATTTTTAAAAAAAACCCTCTCCAGTGAAATTGTTTGGAGAGGAGAATATTTGAATTACTAAGTATGGATGTAATAAAGTACAAAAATGGAACAAATTACACTGCACACACACACACACACATGTATGTATGAAATATATCAATAATTGTGAGGATGTGCCAGCAGCAACAGAAAAAGTGAGGTCAATGAAAATGCCTGGTGTTCAGAAAGGTATGAACAGGTGTGTGTGTGTGTGTGTGTGTGTGTGTGTTCATCAGTATGTGAGTGTAACTTTATGATGGCAGAGATATTTCACATAGTTTGGGAGGAGTGGAGGAAGAAGAAGGTGATGTTAAAGGAAGACTGGAGTTGGGGATTTACAATTAAAAGGTAGTAGGGGAAGAAATTAGGTTTGGAAAAGCAAAAAAAAAAACAAAGGAAAAAATCAAATTGTATAGAAGAATAGAAAGTCAACAACAGTAAATTAAGTGATGTAGAGTTAGAGACAAGCATTGCCTTTTTTTTCTTTTTATTATTTCAAATATGTTAAATTCTTGTCATTTGGCCATCATTTCAGCTGTTGATCATCTGTTTTATCTTCTGATATATACAGGAATAAATCGGAAGTCTTAGAATGGTAAATATCTGATGAGGTTAAATAATCCATGGTTGATTTTCTGTAAACAACTGATTAAGTAGTGAATGACACAAGATATAGCAAGAAAGAGTAGTCAAATCTGTCAAATCACACTCTCGTATCCACTCTACTATCCTATTAGCTACAGTCAGGGTCATGATGAGATTTTATCTTCAGGATGGTCAGTTGGAATACCTTTGGTCATAGGTCTAAGCACTCACCTGGAGCTTAATAAAAACAACAGTAAATTCATAACACATTTCCTCAATCCATTTTTAAAGATGGAATTTTATAAAGAAGCACTTTTAATAACCAATGTTTCATGTATTAGAAGAGGAGCTATATTCCTGGAAAAAAAAACAAAAAAACACAGGAGTGTATCATCTAATTCACTTCAAGGAAATCTCAACTTCAGACTCAGTAGTCATTTCAAACACTGACTACAAACATATCACATCTCTAGTGGTGATGGTCACTGCATCAATCTTATTTAAAATCTCATTTCTACTGACCTATGATACACCTGAGTGGCATCTTTGACTTGGACAATAATAGGAATCCTTCCTACTGCACATGGCCTGAAATGGTTGAGGGTGGGGGTAGCTAGTCAATTACATCAACCTCAGTGCTCAACTGGTACTTATTTCATTGACCCTGAATGAACAGAAGGCAAAGTTAACCTCAACTGAATTTGAACTCAGAACATAAAGACAGACAAAATACACTAAGCATTTTACCCAGTGTGCTAATGATTCTGCCAGCACAAGCTTTAGCATAGGCACAAGGTCAGAAATTTTTTTTCTGAGAGAGGGAAGGAGAAGTAAACCAATGAAATTACTACTGCACTTCATTAATATTTTTATATACTCAACCTCAGAAGAATAAACAGCACAGTTGATTTTGGTGATATTTGAAGTCAGCGTCTAATGAGGCAAAATAAATATCAAAAAGGTATTTTTCCCAATGCTCTGACAAATCTGTTAGCCCACCACAATTGGATGATGAGATGATAACTAGGTAGAAAAAAATCAAATGGATGAATATTAGACATTACTTCAAGCTTCCATACTATCACTTTCTTCAGTGCCAATATCAGTTCCTTCTGTACTCTAACATACATTAGGTATCAAGTTCACACATACCTCTGTAACCATTTGTATCTAAAGCGTCACCTTTACCTTTGTAGCAGTTGGCTATGGTGCTGCTACACCAGTCATTGGGTATTATTCCTTCGTGTATCACCTGGTTAACTATATGGGTGACTAGGCTATAGCCAACACAGCCAAATATTTTGAGCATCTCTGCAGTGATTCCTGATGGGCCGGGGGCTTTCCCTGTCTTCATACTCTTAATAGATAACTCGGATAGCTGGTCCCTCTGTTGGGTCAACATTCAGTAGACTCTCTTTCTCTCATTCATTCTCTTTATTGAGCAACCTTTCGTTTAGTGCAAGCGTACCATCATCCATGCGAACACATTTCTCTCCCACGACATCACGATTCTCTATCAAAGACTGTCTTGCAACACAAAATACCTCAAGTCTTTGGTCCTCACGGCACAGATCATTGGCAATTTTTTTCTTATCTGTTTCCCCTCTGAGCTTCCCTTCTGGCAGTCTGATACACTTCCCTGCTACCACCGTTCTTCCAGTCTTTCCAAGCCTGTTTATTTTGTCTAATAGCCCTGTCAACAACATTGTTCCACCACCATGTTATTTTGGGTCAAGAGGGGACTTTGCACCATCTACAGATCTGGTCAGTGACCCTCAGCAGGTTGTCCCATAGAAGCCTCCACTTGTCTTCTACATTGTGTGGTACATTCTTCGCCCGAGGAGGTTTTGACATTTATAAGCAGCCATCTTTCCCTTTTTCTGGCGAGGATGTAATCAATTTGGCTAGTCTGCCAGAACGGTAGGTGACAAGGTGACGGGCAGGTTTCCTGAAGTTAGTATTGCAAACCATAAAGTCATTTGCATCGCAGAACTCCAGCAACTTGGTTCCCTCCTCATTGCGGGAACCAAAACCATAGCCTCCATGTACGCCATGGAAGCCCCCTGTATGTTGTCCAACATGCCCATTGAAGTCGCCAGCCACAAAGAGAAGGTCCCTGTCATTTGTTGATGAGGTAGTCTGCAAGAGGGTGTCATAAAATTGGTCTTTCTGTCCATCCGGTAGCCCCGGCTGAGGGGCATAGGCTGAGATAATATTCCCTATTCCTGCTCACCACCATTGGGGCGGAGATGCTATCTGCAAATGTGAGCTCAGTGGCTGTTCCAGTGCATCCCCCTTGCCATCCTGCAGGGCAACATTTTTTTTCATTTTGTCAGCTGGTGCTATGAAGTGGTCTGAATTACAGGGAACCAAAAGAATTTGTATAGCTTACTATACAAACAACAAACTTGTTCTTTTATATTATCCTTCCATTACACATATCATAATGATGCCAACTAACAATTATGAGTTTGTCTTGAAAGATTCCTGATGTAAAAATGTGTGTTGAAACAAATATCATTATATTTCGGGATTTTCTTTTGTTCTTTTACTTGTTTCAGTCATTTGACTGCCACCATGCTGGAGCATCACCTTGAGGGATTTTAGTTGAACAAATCAACCCTAGGACTTTTTTTTTTTTAAAGCCTAGTACTTATTTTATTAGTTTCTTGTGCTGAACGGCTATATTACAGGGACATAAACACACCAACACCATTTGTCAAGTGGTAATGGGGGACAAACACAGACACAAAGACACATAAAGATATACATATATATACACAACAGGCTTCTTTCAGTTTCCATCTACCAAATCGACTCTTCTACCATATAGCCCAGGCTATATAGTAGAAGACACTTGCCCAAGATGTCATGCAGTGGGACTGAATCCAGGACCATGTGGTTGGGACGTAAGCTTCTTACCACACAACCATGCCTGCGCCTGTCATCCCCCTCCCCAATAAACACATGCACTATAGTGTATGTGTTTATTTGGCAAGAAAAAAATGACTTTCCCAAACTATAACAATAAACTAACAATATAAACCAGTAAAAGTTATTAACATTTGACAAACAGGAAGGTGATGGTGACAATGATAATGGTGGTAGTAATAGCAATGATCACTGAAATATAAGTAAAGCCACCACTAAATCTCAATGATCTACATAAGTAGGAAGCTGGTATTTTTTTCAGGTGAAACCAAATAATAATCCAATTAATTTCCACTCTCAAACCTCCCCTTTACCAACCTTTATATATTATCTATATAATACAGTTGAGTGGACAAGAAGAGTGTTAAGGGATTGCCAGTTCAGTGAAGCTGGCAGCACATACTTAGAAATATACTTACAATCCATTATTCCAATGACTGAGGTGAACTAGTTCATTTCAAATTCAAATGAATGGATACTATTTTATTGTTTTACTTGTTTTAATCATTTGACTGCGGCCATGCTGGAGCACCGCCTTGAAGGGTTTTAGTCAAACAGTGGACCCCAGGACTTATTTTTTTTTAAGCCTAGTACTTATTCTATTGGTCTCTTATGCTGAACCACTAAGTTATGGGGATGTAAACACACACAAGCACTGGTTGTCAAGCAGTGATGGGGTGTGGGTACAAACACAGACACACAAACAGATATATATATACATACAACAGGCTTCTTTCAGTTTCCGTCTATCAAATCTAATCACAAGGGTTTGGTCGGCCCGAGGCTATAGTAGAAGATACTTACCCAAGGTGCCATGTAGTAGGACCGAACCCAGAACGATGTGGTTGGGAAGCAAGTTTCTTATCACACAGCCACAACTGCACCCATAAAAATGCTCTCTCTCTCTCTCAATATATATATATATATATATATATATATAGCAATGTTAAATCTCTGAATGAGGTATATGTTAAATCGCTGAATAGTTAGTGTGTATATATATATATATATATATATATATATATATATATATATATATATATATATCCGTCCTCAGCTCCCTCTTGTTCATCATAGTTCTACAGGCAGCAACAGAAGAATTTAAGACAGGCTGCCCCTGGGAACTCCTCTGCTGATGACCTTGCACTAATTGCTGAGTCACTACCAGAACTAGAGACAAAATTTCAGGTATGGAAGCAAGGTCTAGAATCGAAGGGCCTTAGAGTTAACTTAGTAAAAACCAAAGTCTTAGTAAGTAGGAAGGCAGACAAATCACAAATCCCTTCAGGTAGATGGCCCTGTTCGATCTGTAGAAAAGGCGTAGGTAGAAACTCTATAAGATGTACCTGGTATAAGCTATGAACACATAAGAGGTGCAGCAATATCAGAGGAAGGTTAACAAGGAAAATAGTTTTTGTGTGGAAGATGCACATGCACAATAAATACCAAAAATGTACAGAAAATAGACTCTATCGACTGCCAAGGAGGTACGCTAGAGGTAGTAAATAGCTTCCATTATCTATGTGACCAAGTTAGTAGCAGAAGTGGATGTTCTGAGAGTGTAACTGTGAGAATAAGAGTAGGCTGGGAAAAATTCAGAATGCTCCTACTTTTGCTGGCATCAACGGGCCTCTCTCTCAGAGTGAAAGGCAGATTGTATGATGCCTGTGTGCTATGCTACATGACAGTGAAACACGGGCTGCGACAGCTGAGGACATGTGTAAGCTTGAAAGCAATGAAGCCAGTATGAATCTGGATGAGCAATGTCAGACTGTAAACATCTTTAGAGAAAAGTTGGGCATAAGAGGCATCAGATATGGTGTGCAAGAGAAACAACTGTGCTGGTATGGTCATATGATGCTAATGGATGAGGACAGCTGTGTAAAGATGTGCCAATCTCTAACTGTAGAGGGAACCTGTGGAAGAGGTAGATCCAGGAAGACATGGGATGAGGTGGTGAAGCATGATCTTCGAACTTTGGGCCTCACAGAGGCAATGACTAGTGACTGAGACCTTTGGCGATATGCTGTGCTTGAAAAGACATGTGAAGCTGAGTGTTGTGGCCAATGCTGGCACCCGTGCCAGTGGCTCATAAAAAGCACCTTTTGAGCACTGGGCCTCATGGAGGCAAGGTGGCCAATGCTGGTGGCATGTGAAAAGCACCTTTCAAGTGTTGGGCCTCATGGAGGCGATAACAAATGGCCGAGACCTTTGGTATTATGCCATGCTTAAGAAGACCCATCAAGCCAAGTAAAATTGTATTTGTGACAGATACTGGTGTCACACAAATAGCACCAGTGCTGGTGGCATGTAAAATCACCCATTATACTCTTGGGGTGGTTGGCATTTGGAAGGACATCCAGCGATAGAAACCATGCCAAATCAGACTGGAGTTTGGTGCAGGCTTTCAGTTTGCCAGCCTTGGTCAAACAGACCAACCCATGCCAGCATGGACAACGGACGTTAAATGATGATGATGATGTATGTACTTGTGATGATGATGTATATATGTGTGTTTATATATTTATACATGTATGAATATGTATTTGTGTGTATGTATGTTTACACACACACACGTACTGATATATAGATATAAATACATGGTAAAGTGCACATTAAAACAATTATGACAATGGTACAAATGCATACACACACACACACGCAACTATGTGTGCTATGGATGTAAAAATGTGTGCAAATGTCAGTGTATGTTGTCTAAATGGATGCAGGGGTATAAGAAATGGTGAAGAGTTCAAGAAGTTGACTTCACCCAATGCAGTCCAGGGTTCATTACCAGGTCACGGTACCTTAAATAAATATGTGTTGCCAAAGCCTTGCGAGAGAAATTAACTAGATGGAGACCATACCAGTCTTGTCACATATACATTCACATTGATTCTACTTGAGAATTACATAAATGGTATGTGTATCTGTGGAACACTCAGCCATGTATATGCTAATCTAATGGGCAAGTACTATTGTAACCTCAGGCTGACCAAAGTCTTGTGAGTGGATTTGGTAGATGGAAACTGCACTAAGCCCGTTGTGTGTGTGTGTCTTTGTCCACCCCAACACACACCTGACAATCAATGTCAGTGTGTTTATGTCACCATAACTTAGCAGTTCAGCAAAACAGACTGATAAAATAAGTACCAGGTTTGAAATAATGATTTCAAATTTTTACTACAAGGACAGCTTGGGGGAGGGGATTAAGTCGATTACATCGACCCCAGTGCATAACTGGTTCTTATTTAATTGACCCCAAAAGAATGAAAGGCAAAATCAACCTCAGCAGAATTTGAACTCAGAATGTAGCAATGGGCGAAATACCACTATACCAGGCTTAAGATAATAAAAAAATATAAGAACTGAGGTCAGTTCGTTGAACTAAAATTCTTCAAAGCAGTGCCCTAGCATAACTGCAGTCTAATGACTGAAATAAATAAAAAGATAAAACCACTGTACTATATCATCTTCTGTTTGATTAAATAATCTTTTTTTCCAAAAGAAAAGAGATGTGGAGGAGGTGTTTGTAAAACATAATTCAGTGAAAGCATATTGAGTTCCAAAGGGATAATTAAAAAACAAAAGTGAAATTGATATTGTAGTACTAAGAAAATAGGATGGTCACAATTTCACTGTATTTGAAGCATACACTCTTTATGGACTAGCTAGAAAAAATAGCCACCTCACCCTCAAATCATACTTTATGAACATAGATTAGATAAAGTGGTCTAAAGTTAATTGCCGCTTGGAGAAAAAGACAGGATAATGGTTGGAAGGCCTTCAATTGCACTGTGGTCTGATCATAGGCCTATTTGATCATGGGCTAAACAACAGGCAGCTATCTTATCAATTACAGGGAGGTGAAAAACAAAGCCAACACCCACGGAATAGAAGAAAACACTGCAAAGATAGTTAACCTGACACTGTTTCTACCCAGTCTGCCCCACCTTACCCCTCTATTGCCACCACCAACACCACACCTAACCTATAATGTTACAAACGTAACTGATACTAAGCATTTAATGTAATCACAGAGAGAAGAGAGAGAGAGATGTCATATCAATACAGATTCTTGAGAAGAGACTAAAACATGAAAGGGTTTTTCCTTTACTTACCAGGGAACACAGGAGGACAGTCATTTTACTAATATGTGTGTGTGTGTGTGTGTGTGTATGAAAGAATAAATCTGTGTAGAGAACCGAAAAGGGCCCCTGTTGATCAAGAAGAAACAGCAGCTGTTCTAATGTTAAAGAGAGCTAAAGAAGAAAAGTGTCTCAGAAAAAAAAAAGAGGGAAGGGGTCAGCTAATCTGGTGGGTGAGTGAGTGAAGTATCACCTTGTCAAACTTGGCTATAATGTCATGCCATCACACCAACACCAAGCTTAACAAAAGATTAAGTAAAACAATAGTCAAGCATATTAGTTGTGCTCTCTATATTTGGGTCAGCCTATCATGCTAACAAAAATAACTAATTACCTTACTCTCTCTCTCCCTCTGCCATATATCTATCTGTCTGTATATCTATTTCTGCCCCCCCACCTCTATCTCCCCACTTATTCAGTTGTTCTTTTTCACCTCAGATGGCTGACAAACAAAACTTTAAGTATTTTCAAGGCACTTCAACTGATTGCCTTACATTTCACAAACTGAGAAACTGGCTTAAAAAATAAATTTAAAAAAATATAAAACACCAATAATCTTAAATATCTGATCATTTTTAAGCATGGCCTTCTTTTATGGTAGTGGTGTTGTTTTGAGATTCCCCTCTTTAGTCACCTTTGACTATCATTAATTATGTCAATAGAGACAAAATAATTTTTTTCCTTACTAACTCCCTTGAGGCACTTTTCATATTTTTGGAGAGAAAAATCTCTCATTTAAAAATCTCCAAACTGAAATTAAAATTTTCTGTCATAATTTCATGTAAGAACATTCGTTGTGTTATTAATACCAACCTTCATGTTAACTTATACTCTAAACGTCACCTTTCATTTATGTTACATCTTAAACAACAAACTTTTAAGCCATTATATTCTAAACACCAACTTAATAGTGACATAAACTTACCATGTGGGTTTATGTGGGGATTAACTTGTTTAATATGGTGAGCCAAGGCAAAAACAAATTAACATTTCACATATAATGAAAAGAAAATGATAAACATTTATAATTCTTGCCAAGAAAGGCAAAAACTCCCAAATTCAAATTGATTGAAAATACAGTGGGGACCAAATGACTGATCTTTTGTAAATATGGAGACAATTCTGAACAGGTTTCACTGTTATTAAACCTCCTCTACAAAACCTTAAAATGAATTAGAAAATTTATATCTTGAGAGAAAACAAACTTCTGACATCATCATCATCATCATTTAATGTCCATCTTCCATGCAGGCATGGGTTGGATGGTTCAACATGAACCAACAAATCTAAGAAATTGATTGTGCTCCACAGTCTTCTTTAGCATGTTTTTCTATGACTGGATGCCCTTCTTAGCACCAACAAATATACAATGTATATCAGGTGCTTTTTGGGGGGGGGGGGCACCAACACTAGTGAGTTCCCCATGCAACTAGCAAGACTACTAACTCCAAGAGAGGTAGCTTTATGCTAGGAAGTGAGGGGTCAGATGAAAATTGATTTCTTGCTGAATGCATATTTCAGAAGAGAGGAGGTGGATGATTAGGATGGGGTTAGAAAGAAATAAAAATAAAGTTGATGAGATGTCTGTGTAGACTCTCAAAGTACAAGGTGAGTAGAAATAATGAGGGCAAAAGAACCAGGGAGTGCGGTTCTTTCACAAGGCCTGAAATTTTTGGAGAGGGGGCCAGTTGATTAGATCGACTCCAGTACACAACTGGTACTTAATTTATTGATCCTGAAAGGATGAAAGGCAAAGTCAACCTCGGCAGAATTTGAATTCAGAACGTAAAGACAAATGAAATACTGCTAAGCATTTCGCCCGACATGCTAACGTTTCTGCCAGTTTGCCACCTTGAAGGGTGAATATAATGAATGAAGAACAAATGCTCAGTGGATAATGAGTAAGGGACAAAGTTTATGCTGAGAAAGTTCAGTGTTAACTCACATTATAAACACTTGCTCTTATATATAACTTTTACTGTTGTATGGCATCAAGAATTAATGACATTATTTTTCACCATTCTCTCACTTGACTGGGGTCTTCATTTTTTTTCTTACTTTTTAAAAATTTTTCCATAATGTAAATTGCACTTTATGTTTCTGTCTGTGATGCAAAGAACTTACAAACAGAAATCTGTGATTCTTATAAAGACACAAAGTCTGTTCATTAATTACAAGAAAACAGAATGAGATTCTGCAACAATATTCAGAATATTTATTGTGCACAAGAGAAACAAAAACCCAGTTCTGATAACGGACAGAGTCAACGGCAATTGAAAAGGTTGCAAGATGCAACAAAAATTTTAGTAAAAATAAATAAGTTAATGAGTGGAAATCAGACTGGTGACTGTGTTAAATTAATAAGGCACTAAAAGAGAATGACTGCCCCCAGACACAATAAATTATCCTAATTATATTCTTATTTAATGAACAATTAAATGACCATTTCTTTACAGATGAAAGTTTTTCTTACAATAACATCAACACTAAATCTTGATGTTGTTTAGACACAGGTCAGCCATGAATGAGCAACCCTATGATCAAAGACATTCGAACAATGACCATCTACATTTCAAACACAGAATAATGTACTTCTAGATGTACGACACATCCTTCCTTTTTTAAGATTGATGGGTGTCATTTGAAGCAGATTTAGCTGTTACTTGTAGCAGTCCAAACAGCCACATAGAGGTTCCATTGTTCATGTCATCAAATGTCATACTTCAATGTACATCAGACTAGATTTGAAGAAGTAATGTTTAATTCTGCACTAAGGATAATAACACACTTACCCATTAAGCCACCAGCACAAGTGCAACTAGTTGCACATGAACATTATTGCCCTTAGTTGTGTATTAAAGGTACCCAGTTCCAGTCTGACACGTTTACACCTTATGATGATGACTATGATCTGGAATTAAACTGGTTGGAACATAATATTGTTTTAAAACTATTTCATCTATGAACAATTATAATTGTAATAATATTTCAATCAAGACATTTTAAATATTTCATTACTTACCATGAAGAAAGTTTAAAGGAACCATAGATATACGGCAGTCAGGCATAGCACTTTTAATCATTTTAGCTTCTTGAGGGTGATTGAAGCGAAAGTAATTGGAACGTCCAAGACATAACATGCTCCCTGTTTTAAAAGAAGACAGGAATATATATAATTTAACAAACAAAACAACAGAAGTGATACTACATAATAAGATACCAAATGTAATTATTTTAAATAAATTGTTAATATTACAATGACAATCATTAGTGACAATAATAATGACACAAACCAGATATCTGTTTTGTTTCTTTTAGTTAGTAAGGGAAGCTAAAGCACTGTGGTCATGACATTACATTGGTCATCACAGGCTGGTTATCCTCATTAATATTGAGTGTCAAGCTCTCTAGGTCAATGTAACAGAGAAAGAGAGAGATTTCATCAGGGTGGCAGTGATGGGGAGGAATAATTAATAAGAGTATTTGATGTAGGATCTGAGATGACATGAAAAAACATAAAAGACAGATGTATCTGGTGAAGAGTGAGAAGGTGAGGAGCTATACAGTTTTGAAGGTCAGATGAACAGTGGCTGTTGTAATAATGGTAAGAGAAACAGAGAAAAGAAACAGCATGTCTAAACATTGGGTTTTTAAGTGAAGATTTGCCAGTTAGTGGTAGAATGGTCGCTATATGTGTTATCAGTTCTCCATTGAACAGATTTGCCAGCTTCGTAAAAAATAATATAAAATTTTCAAAAAGTGACAAATTTTGTTGGAAAAAAAATTCAAAAATATATGTAATGACTGCTTGTGTGAGAGAGTGTATGTATGTGCCTGCATGTGTGTGTGTATGGGAAAAGGGGCAGGCAGACAGACAGCTAGCTACATATAGATATTGGAGGTTTGCAGGAGAAATTCTATCTATCCTCTCATGCCATCTGGCACATAAGGCCTCCACACTCATTTTCCATTTATCCCTCTGTTTTGCAAGTTTTCTAGCCGCATTCCATGATGACCATCCAGCTTGATTCCTTTCCTTTTCCACTGTCCTTCTCCATGTAGTTTTTGGTCTACCAACTTTTCTTTTCCCCTCAGGTTGTCAAGTCAAGGCAATCATGCAATGATGATTGGGTTCCTTTCTCAATACATGTCCAAACCAATTCCATCTTTTCCTTTTTACTTCTTGGCTTATCCTGGGAACTTGGGTTACTTTGTTGAGTTCATCCATTGATATGATATTTGGCTACCCTATCTCCATTATTTTCTTCAGACCTTTGTACTTTCAGGATTCACAGCCGTAAAGAAGTACAGGTCCTACTAGCATTTTGTAGAGTTTGATTTTTGTATCCCTCCCAAACTGTTTTGATCGCCATACTTTGTCCAATTTGATAAAAGCACTTATGACTCTATTGATTCTGCTCATCATATCTTTCCTTCCACCACCTTCTTTACTTACAATTGCACCTAGATAGGTGAACTCATCTACATTTCATTGTCCTTTTCACCTATTTGAATGGGGTCAGTCTTCTTGTTCAATCGCAACGTCTTAGTCTTCTTCTCATTGATCTTAAATATCACTCTCTTTGTAAGACTTGACATTTTGTTGGTTTTCTGTTGCATCTGTGATTAGCTGGAAGACAGAAAAGCAATGTCGTCTGCATAGTTCAGGTTTTCTAGGCATGACATTATTTGTCACCTTATCCCTAGGTTGTTATTCATGGTGGTCTTCCTCATCACCCTGTCAATGATGAGTAGAAACAAGCCTCCAGACATAACACAGCCCTGTTTTATGCCTGTCTTTACTTGGAACCATTCTATCATTTCACCATCATCCAGTACTGCACATTCACCATCTTTGTACATTAATTTGACTATGTTGTTGATAATTTTGCTTGGTATGCCATACTGCCCCATGATCTCCCACAAACTGACCCTGTGAACTGAATCAAAAGCTTTTCCGAAATCGATGAAGTTTATATACAATGAAGATTGCCATTCTAAGCACTGTTCAATAATGTTTCTCAAGATGAATATTTGTTTGATGGTATTTTCACCTTCACGGAAGCCAGCTTGTTCAGGTCTGAGCTTCTTATCAATACCATTTTGGATCCTATTAATTATGATTCTTCCTAGCACTTTACTTGTGTTATTCTCCTCCAGTTTCCATATTCAGATAGATTTCCTTTCTTTGGTAACTTTACAATCAGTCCTTTGATCAAGTCATGAGGTATTTTCTCTTGATCCCAAATATCATTTATGATACTCTGCAGTTTGTCTGTGGATGTTTCAATGTTTGCCTTCAATAACTCTGGTGTTATCATGTCAACTCCTCCTGCCTTTCCATTTTTTAATTTTCTGATTACATTCTTGATTTCTGTTTTGCTTACAGGGCTGCTGTCAATGGTCTCCACCTCTGGAATTACAATATTTTCAATTTCCACTGGATTGGGTGGAGTGTCTCTATTTAATACTTCTTCAAAATGTTCTTTCCATCTTGTCTTTTTTTCCCTTATCATCTGTTGTGATTTTACCCTGATGCTTGATGTAGTTTTTCATTACATATTGTTTTGGCTATTTCATATAGTATTTTCATTTGACCATTCTTAGCTGCTCTTTCAGCATCGTTTCCCAAGTTCTCTACCCATTTACACTTGTCTGATCTTATATTTGATTTGACATCTCTGTCTTTGGTTTTGTATTCTATTTGCATCTGCTGTTTGATTCTGATGGATTTGGCATTTTCAATTTTAATTTTGAGGTGTTTCTTCTCTTCAACCTTTCCCCAAGAGTCTAGTCCTATCCACAGTTTTTGATTCTTTTTCTTTACACCAAGTACTTCTTTGGCTGTCTGGTTGAATGCTTTATCAAAGATTTTCCATTTCCATTCTATGTCAATATCTTCTGGAATCGCCTCAAGCAAAGCAAATTTATTCTTCAGTCCCATAATAAACTTGCTTTTGATTGTTTGATTTTGTAGTTTGCAAGTGTCATATTTTGTTCTTGGGTTTGTCTTTGTCTTGTACAGGTGTCTCCGAAGTTTCAGCTTCACTTGTGACCTTACAAGCTGATGATCACTTGCAACATGAGCGCCTCTCATGACCCGGGTGTTTTTTATTGATGAGTAGTATTTACATTTGACGAGTGTGCGATCAATTTGATTTGTTGTTCTTTTATCTCGAGAGGTCCAGGTGTTTTTGTCAAGGTCCTTGTGTGGGAATATAGTTCCAGTGATGATGAGATCATTCATCCTGCAGAATTCTACAAGCCTTTTGCCATTACTGTTCATAATTCCTGTTCCATGTTTACCCATTATTCTCTCATTCCCCTTATTATTGGCTCCAACCTTGGCATTCATATCACCAGTTACTATGACTATATCATGTTTGTGCACATTCTTGACTACAGTTTGCAGCTGTTCATAGAAGGTGTCTTTCACCTCATCCTCTGCATCTATTGTAGGTGTAACACATGGATGACTTAGTTTAAGGAATTTGGGGAAATTCACTACACAAGAATTCTAGGTTTCAAATACATATCTGATATTAGTGCGTGTGTGCAAGTATAATGCGTGAGTGTGTGTATTTGTGTCTCCTTGCCTTGACAGCACATGATATCTATAAATGAGAGTCACTGTTACACAAGTGTCATCCATTTTCAATATTCTGCATAGACAAGGCAGTGAGCTGGCAGAAACGTTAGCACACCGGGTGAAATGCTTAGCGGTATTTCATGTCTTTACGGTCTGAGTTCAAATTCTGCTTAGGTCAACTTTGCCTTTCATCCTTTCAGGTTCAATAAATTACGTATTAGATGCATACTGGGGTTGATCTAATTGATTGGCCCCTACCCTAAAAAGATTTCGGGCCTTGTGCCTGGAGTAGAACAGAATATTTTAAATAGACATGACAGCTTGTGGAGAAATATTAGCTTGTGGAGAAATATTAGCTTGTTTGGAACCAGGTGAAGGTTGCTGACATAAAGGGTATCTGGCCACAGAAACATCTACTTCAAATTTTGTCCAAACCATGCCAGAATGGAAAAGTGAACATTAAACCAGTGGTGTGTATATATGTGTGTGTGTGTGTATATATATATATATATATATATATATATATATATATATATAAACAGGTGTAAATGTGTGGTAGGAAGTTTGCTTCCTAACCATATGGTTTCGGGTTCAGTCCTACTCTGTGGCACCTTGGGCAAGTGTCATCTACTATAGCCTTGGACAGACCAACCAAAGCGCTGTGAGTGAATATGATAGATGGAAACTGAAAGAAACCCATCATATATATAGGTATGTGTGTGTCTGTGTTTGTCCCTCACCACTGCGTGACAACTAATGTTGGTGCGTTTACATTCCCATAGCCTACCAAGTTGGCAAAAGAGTCTGATAGAATAAGTACTAGACTTAAAAAAGACTAGTCCTAGAGTCAATTAGTTTGATTAAAACCCTTCAAGGTGGTGCCCCTGCATGGCCGCAGTCAAAATGACTGAAACAAGTAAAGGAAAAAATATATACACATGTGTGTGTGTGTGTGTGTGTGTGTGTGTATACAGGGTGTGGTGAATAAATTGTCTAAATTATGCAAAAATGAAAATAACACTGACGTCTCACTGTAACAGATATATTTACCAAAATTACATAAAAATACTTTGAAATACTAAAGAGTAAATTTATTCAATAAAATCACCATTTGCTTCAACCACAGCCTGCAGACGACTTTGGAATCTCCTGCAACTCTTCTGGATGGTCTCCTTGTTTAAGTTGGTGAATGCTACCATAATCGTTGCCTTCAGTTCATCTTTGGCATTACAAGGAGTTTTGTTGGTCTCTCACTCAACAGCACCCCACACATAATAATCAAGGGGATTGCAGTCTGGGGTGTAAGCTGGCCAGATGCTAGGGGTGATGTGGTCACAGAAATTGTCTGACAGCTATGACTAGGTTCTCCTACTTGCGTAACATGGTGCAGAGTCCTGATGCTAGACACAGGGTCGTCCAGCAGCCTCCCTCTTGACCCAGGGCAGCACTACCTCCTCCAGGCATTTGATGTAGGCCTCCATGTTGAGTCTGAGGCTGTGTAGGAAGATGAATGGAAGCATAACATCGCCATCACTTGTGATCACTCCAAATGCCTTCATAATCACCATTAGACTCATTCAACTCTTTCCGAATCCTCTGCACTAACCTCAGATTGACACCCAAAGACTCTAAAATGTTTGTATTGGAGATTCCAGTGTGAATGCCAAGCAGTACAACATGTTGTTTCCAAATTTCTGGCAGTGTGAACTGTGTCATGATACTGTTTTCCTCATAGACAGTGCCCAACTGACCCTAGTACACTGTGTAGTCAACAAAATCAAAAACAATTCAAATACGTGGAATTAAAAATATAAAATAGTGACAATTTACCCATCACACTCTGTGTGTGTGTGTGTGTGCGTGTGTGTGTGCATATACATATAGATATGTATACATATTTTCACGTCTAGAAACCAGTTGCTTAATAGTAAGCCCTAAGATGTCAACACCTTTACAAAAGGGCATTCAAATACTTCCATTGAAAGGATTTTTAATTAAGTACCACATAAATAGGAAGTGCCTGAGTTTACATGGTAATTATCAGTATAATATCTAGTTTGCCTATATCAAGTACTAATTAGTATCCCCCACTCCATACTTAATACTACATATTTCAAAATTCTTGAAAGACATAATTTCAGAATGACATTGTAGGATAGGTGTGAGAAGCCAGATCTGGCCAGTTTGAATGCTAAAGGGTTAAATTATATCTGAATTAGTGACTGGTAATTGTATGCAATATCTGAAACTCACTAATTCCTAATCCACCTGAGGCTAGTGTTTAAAAAGAAATACACTTCAACCTAATTAAAGGTCTAGTATTCTCTATTTGAAATTCAAACCTAGAGTCAGCCTAGGGTCAACCTCATAGCAGTTTTTATAGCCATATCAGGTTTCCAAATCTTTCTCTCTCATTCTTTTCACTCAAAAACTATAGTAACTGAACAAAATAATGCTAGCTAGTTGCGTAGACTAATAACTAGTTGAAAGTAGCTGGATGCAAATGCAATTTCTGAGATGTCTATGCAGCAGAAACATGCATTGGATAAATTTAAACCAAATATGTTGAATAACTGACTATAGCTATAAAAGAATATGCAGATTTACTAATCTCTATATTCTGTCTTGGATATACTCTCAGTAAAATATCTATAATCCAGTGAAGCAAATCCAGGAGTTATCCATCGGATGAAATATATTGGGATTGCCTACCTCAAGTAATCCTAGGTGCTTGTTACAACTCAATGTGGTTAGCTATAACCTTGATTATAATTGAGTTCCCAAACGGTACCCACCTGGACACTTTATAACTATTTATTCTCTCCTCTCTCTCTCTCTCTCTCTCTCTCTCTCTCTCTCTCTATATATATATATATATATATATATATATATATATACATACACACACACACATACATGTAAGAACTCCCTTCACTCACAAATGATTGTGGGATTGCACCTAGAAAGTTCCCCTCCAAGGTACAAGTCCAAGGAAGGTTGTTTTTGTGGAAGACCTGCAGTCATTCATGCGTGCCCTCTCCATGCCACAGATGTCCAAGGGAAAGGTGGTGCCAGTGTTGCAACTCATTTATACAGTTCATTGAACTGGAGCAATATGAAATAAAGTGTCTTGGTCAAGAACACAACTCACCATCCAGTCTGAGAATTGTACTCACAACCTCACAATTGTAAACCTGACATTCTAACTTCTGAGACATGTGCCTTCACACACACGCTTGTGTGTGTGTGTGTGTGTGTGTGTGTGTGTGTGTGTGTGTGTGTAGGCAGACAGACAGACAGACAGACAGGCAGGCAGACAGACAGACAGACAGATAGATAGATAGATAGTTTCCATTACCAAGTCCACACACAATGCTTTGGTCAACCCAGAACTATGCAGTGGGACTGAACTCAAAACCATGTGGTTGGGAAGCAAACATTTTACCACACAGGAATGCAGACATAAAATTAATAAAAAAGAATTATCAGTTTCTCAGGAAATAACACTCAGTTTAAGTTGTGCCCTCCATCTGCTAAAATCTTGAGGAAGTTGAAAATTTGACAACTGACATCTGTTTAGGAAGTTTGGCATAGGTGGTTTACTGAATAATTTGGTAAGGTGCCAACATTATATTGCATGCTGCAAATGTAAACGGAAGTTTACAAAACAATAAATAAATAAATAGGCACAGGTGTGGTTGTGTGGTAAGAAGCTTGCTTCCCAACCACATGGTTCACAGTTCAGTCCCACTGCATGGCACCTTGGGCAAGAGTCTTCTACTGTAGCCTCTGGCCAACCAAAACCTTGTGAGTGGATTTGGTAGACAGAAACTGAAAGAAGCCCATCATATGTATGTGTGTGTGTGTGTGTGTGTGTGTGTGTGTGTGTGTGTGTGTGTGTACCTGCATATGTCTTTGTGTCTGTGTTTGTCCCCCACCACCACTTGACAACTGGTGTTGGGTATTTACATCCCCATAACTTAATGGTTCAGTAAAAGAGACCAATAGAATAAATACCAAGCTTTAAAAAAAGTACTGGAGTTGATTGATTCATTTAACTAAAAATCTTTAAAGGCGGTGCCCCATCATGGCTACAAGTAGAAGATAAAATAAATAAAATAGAATAAAAAGGTTGCATTACACCACATAACTTATTGTCTATTTTAAACTTCATTCTACACTCTCTCTCAAAACTTCCACATGCAATAATGGATGTGTCTCTGCTCTTGATTAAAATAATTTCTTTAAATTGATCTATATTGAGTATATTGAAGAATTGCTCATGGTCTTTTTATGCTTTGCAGTGTCTCCATGACTGTTAGAATAAACAATTATTGTTTGCTGAAATCAAAGATCTAGTCCCAAAGTTTACTATAAAGCTTCCACCATAAGCCAGTCAGTGGTGTTAAACAAGGAGACCCATTAAATCAACCACTCACCAACAAACACAGTCCACTCAACAAGCTTCCTTGCCATCTCTACCAACCCAGCTTCACTCAAGTTATGGCAGAAGACACTTGGCTAAGGTGCTGTGCAGTGGAACCATGAAAAGTAAACTGCTTAACCACATGGCTACACTAACATCAATATACTGCTGCTACTTGAATTTGTAAAATGATCGACAGGTTGTTTAATAACAATCTAAATTCAGTGCCTTGATGACCTAAGTTCAAATTCTGTTGGGACCATCTTTGGCTTCCAAAGAGGGCACTAAAAATGAATTAGTTTCCCTTCAACTGTTTCCAACCACATTCTAATCATGTTAGTTTACAACTGAATTCTGATTTGACTTTACAAATCAGTATTCATCTACCAGATAACAATGGAACCTCTTGTCAGCCAGGTGATCTAATAATATGTTGCATCCATGGTTAAGAATTATCCACCACGTGGCAATGGAACTTGTCGGTCAAGTGAATTATGTACTTTACTCATGGTCAACATTTACTGACCATGAAGCATCTACTAACCTGTATATTAGTCAGAGGGACTAATTATATAACTTACCCAGGATCAGCATCTACCCATTATGTAGCACTGGAACTTCTAACTAGCCAGGTGGACTAATTACCTACTATTAACACCAAACCAGCTCAAGAAGGATCAAATGGTAAAACCTTGAACCCATTACTCTAAGTATGTGGGACCTGTTTTAGAAAGACACAAAATCTAAAGTCTTAACATCAATCTTACCTCAGTTGCTTGGAGTGGAGTGTAGGAAGATATTACTAGGTAAGTATGGAAATGAAATTTTAATAAAAGAGGAAAATTGGAGGGGGCTACCACTGAAACAACTGCATCTGTCATTGATAAAGTCTAATAAAGACATGAAATTTCAGATTTGTAATTAGATTACATGTTAAATAGTTTATCTGATTGTTAATCCTATCATAGACCAAACACGTATGTTTTACAATTTTTCACTTCTACATTTTGATGGAACATATCTGTTATATTCCATTCGCATCACTAATATTGACAGTGTCGTTGTCATCCTTTTAATGTCCACTTTTCCATTCTTGCAGGAGATGGACAGAATTCACTGAGGCAGATTTTCTACAGTTGGATGTCCCTTCCTGTTACCATGCTTCATCTGTTTTCAAGTAAAACTAGACATGTTTTTACAGAAACTTAAGGACACTATTTGTATGGAAAACGAAGGACACCGTAAGATGGTGATGTTCATTTACAACTATCATGTGATATTAAGATATGGTGACAGGTTGATTTTGACATCTTCTCATCCAATAATTTTACATCTAAAAGTTACTTGTTTGAGAATGAATCTAGATTATGTAATTCAAAATATATAACTATTAATCACCAATATATCTGATGGCATATGCTGCACATTTTTTATGACTAAATTTCTCAAAAAATCACTTCAGATCCTATATGCAAAGCTGGGCTTCTCATAGACTTTAATGTGCATCTAATATATCCATGCATTGTTTATACCATCAAATAAGGTATGTAAAACAATATAATTAAATATCTTATGAATTGTCATGACTAGTTGTTTTCTCTTCCTCTGTATGTGTGAGTGTGTGTGTGTGTGTGTGTGTGTGTGTGTGTGTGTGTGTGTGTGTGTGTGTGTGTATCTGGTTTCTTTTGGCTTATTTACCAGATTTACTGATAAGGTTTTGATTAGCCCAGGGCCATCCGGGTGCCACACAGTGACATACATATATACTGTGTCCCACATTATTAAACAAATCAACCTTCTCTCAATAAATAAATGAATATTCATTCAAAACCAGTTGTTTTCCCACTGACTGTTAGCAACACCTATCTACGCACATTCTATTAAAATAAATCGGATCTGTGCAGATGCCAACAAATGGCAGCCATTTTTGTGATTGAGCAACATTTTCACCATCACAAATTATTAGGCAAATATAATAAAAATGATAATTGTATCAGAACAAACATTTATTTAATTCAACAGTAAAGGTTTAACAAAAAAATTATTCATAAAGGACTTAATGGTAAACATAATAACACGTTCGAATGAAAATAATCATGGGATTATGATGTGATACAGCTCCTAATGTTTGATGTATGATTCTTCACGTGCAATAACCATCTTTATGCACTGATCCATTGAATTTGTCAAGGTGATGATATCTTCTTATGTCATGCTTTGAGCAGCATATACAATAGCATTCCAGACAGCAACTTTACTTGAAAACTGCTGTCCATCTTGGTAAACATGACTCTTCAGGACACTCCACAGATTCTCAATCAGGTTTAAGTCAGGGGAACAAGGTGGCCACTCCATCAAATGACCTCCAGAGAAGCCTATTTGCTGCAGGTATTCCTTAGAATTCTTCGCTGCATGAGACAGGGCATTATCTTGCATAAAGACCAGCTTTCTCTTGAATGAAAGTTTTTGCCTTCTGAACGACGGCTGGAAATTGTCCTTTAAGAAGGTAACATATATTTTCCATGTCATCTTAATGCCATCTGGGACTTTCCATGGCCTGACCATCATACCACCAAGGACACCAGCCCAAAACGTGACCCCACCTCCCCCCTGCTGGTGTCTCAACTGATAAGGACAGTTCCTGCTGATTGATACCCAACCTTTACTCTAGCCATCTGGTCTGTTAAGGGTAGCATGGCGTTCATCAGTGAACAGAACTGTTAAAAAATCTATCTTCATGTATTCTTCTGCCTATTTCAGTCTCTTCTGCTTATGAACATCCTTCAGATGGGGTCCTGTAACAGGTTTAACACTCCTGGTTACCTGCGTCAAGAGGCAACACCTGGTAGTTTTCGACACCTCTTCCCTGCCATAATGTTTGAAGATTTCTCTAATTGTCAGACATGGGCTCCATATGACTTCCCTCTTCACATGTGACAAAGTACGATTCGAAGTAACCTTTGATTTGACCTTATCTGCCCTTGACCGGACAGAAACTGCACAAACCTCTTCACTGTTCGGTGATCTCTTCCCAATATTTTGGATATTTCTATGGTTGTTTTTACTTTCCCAAGCTCTGACATGATGGTACCTAGACTTCTCATTTGAGGTAAGATCACGTTTCTGACCCATGACACTTAAATTGGGCACCTGCCTAATAATTTGGGATAGCAGAAATGTTGCTGCTACACAATAATGGCTGCCGTTTGCTTCCGTCTGTGCAGATCCAATTTATTTTAACAGAAAGTGCACAGATTGGTGTTGCCAACAGTCAGGGGAAAACAACTGATTTTGAACAAATATACATTTATTTATGGAGAAGGTTGATTTGCCTAATAATGTGGGGCACAGTGTAGTTGTGTCGTTAAGAAGTTGGGTTTACGATTATATTGTTCTGCACTTTGGGGAAGTGTCTTCTAACCCTGGGTCATCCAAAGCCTTGAAAGTGAAACTAGGTAAACAGGGCAAGTGTGCAGAATTCCATACACACATATATACGAACACATACATACAGGGTGTGTATGTATAATATATATATATATGAATGTATTTATGTATATGAATTGTTGGCAGTTCCAGTAACATCTCTCTTCTCTGCCTATTTTTGTCCTTACAAGTTTGATAAAATATCTACAAAATAAGGGAGTCAATATTAGCAACAAATAACATTGAATGGAGTGCTCTAGCATGGCTACAACCCAATAATTGAACGTGTGTGTGTATATATAACCAATGAATTAGTGTACACACACAAACACACACATGCATGCACAGACACATGTGCTTCACTAGTGCTGATACTATGATAAAACACACTTGTAAAGTGGTTGGTGTCAAGAAAGACATGTCAAAATAACAAGTATGAGTGAGATGTAATTCCTGATCCATCTTGGAAACAAGAAACTCTATATAAGACCCAATTCAGACTGATTATCTAGTCAGCTTGTCGCTGTGCAGATACGAGACAAAGCCATGATGATAATGATGACAATGATACATGTGTATGTGTGTGTGCGTGAGGGGGGGGGGGCATAGACATGGAATATGCTTACATTTCTTCACAACTGTCTAGTTTCTTGTTTTATCCTACTATTAGAAATTCAGGTTGAAATTTGGTAAACAGAAACCATACAACAATCATCTTGAGAGGGGAGGAGAGAGAGTATGCATGTACACACACACAGAGCTAAGCTGTTCAATGTAAAAAGACCAGTACAATAAAATACCTCAGTTAAAAACAAGAGTTGGTACCAAGAAGGGCATCCAGACTTAGAATAGGACCTCAAGATGCAAGGAAAAAGTAGGCATAAAAATAATGATTATATACACACCCAAGTAGGCAGAAATTCTTTAGTGTACCCAGTGTAAACTAAGGATGAGTAAGAGATGGAGTGATTCCTTAAGTACGTTAACAGAGAAGGTAAATTGTGCATATTGCAGGTGCATAGCAGCAGTGAATGCTACAAGCACTTGCAGAATAACTTCCCTCAGGCAACACTCTAGAAGTAGTTGATAGCTTCTGTTACTTAGGGACCTATTTAGCTGTGGCAGGCAGTTTATATCATTGCTTTCATTGATAACCAGTCAGCTCTGTAACACTCCTATCACTCGCCTCACTGCAACACAGACTTTCCATCAGAAATCCCTCTTATCACACATGCCTTTATCATTCATCTGTTTGTCACCCATTACTTTATCTTTCAAGCTTCTCACACCACTAATTTCTCATCTCCCAGTCATTCTCTCCTGAGTGCTAGTATATAGAGGGAAAAGTTAAGCATACATGCTGATTCAGTCATATGATGCATATAAATGAGGACAGTTGCATAAAGACATGCTGATAACTTAAAGTGGGTGGAACTGGTGGAAGAGCGAGACCTATGATCTGGGACAAAGTATTGAGGGTCAATCTCAAAATACTGACAAAGGACTGAGATATTTGGTGCCTTACTTGAGAAATGGTGCTTGAGAAATCTCACCCACCACAACTGAATCAATATCCTGAAACCACCTTCGTAAATGCTTGTATGCCCAAAGCTCTACCCCATCCCCATTCCCACTGTCCTATTAAGCTCCCCCCACATCTCATCACTTCTTTATCTTTCATATCATTCATCTACCATTATCACTGGAGAGCAGAATGGACACAGACCATGCACCCACCTTCATTACCTTCTCCTTTCCTCCCCCTCCTCAGAACCACTTCCATTCCTCATCTTTCTCCATCTATGCTCTCTCCACTCTGCTAAACTGCATTTTTACACTTCTTTTATCCCCTATCTCTCCCAATGCCCTCACATATCTAACATAACCCCCTCCTTGCAAGCCACTTCTATGTGTCTCACCTTCAATTTCTAGAGCCACCTCTGTCCCATCTAACCATCTCTCATCAAATTCTCATGAAATTTTTCCCCTCTGTCTCCCTACCCAGTCCAATCCTCTGTATCTCCTCCCACCCACTGTACTTTGAGTGCATGTCTTAATATCACCATCTCTCCCACTCACTCCATCTTTCTCTCTAGATTTCCTTCTCCCTTGTTCTCCAATTGTATCTCTTTTACAGTGTGACACTTATCTCTATAGTCTTTCATTCTTTTAATTTCTCATCAACTGGCACAAAGCCACTTCCCTCAATACTACCCCTCCCCCAGTCAGAGCAAGGACGTTGTCTTGCCTCGAAAGTTTTTTGGTGACACCCCCAGTACATTCTGTGAAGTGGCTGACATTAGGAAGGGTATCCAGCTATAGAAACTATGGCAAAACAGACAATAGAACTTGGCATAGCTCTCCAGCTTGCCAGCTCATCAAACCATCCAACAGAATGGACAGAATGGAAAACAGGTGTTTGATGATGATGATGATGATGATAATGATGGAAGAGCAAAGTAATTTTGATAATTAGTAAGAACAGAACGGGGTGTGGATGTACTTGACTTCATTAATTATTCATCTTTACCCCTGAATGTATTAGACTTACTTGCTGTTAAGAATCAGAGATCTATTACAAAGATCAATCAGTTTTACAAATGTACAGGCAGTTAAGGTACTCTTCATTCCTATCATTAAACAGTCAAACCATAGGAATTTTGTGCATCACCTTTGACCCTTGTAGGTTTGTTCTATCACATTAACTGTTTGAGGTTCAATATTCCTAATGAGATACAGTCTATATTTCAATTAATTCTTGAAAACAATCATGAATTTGATGGACTTAGTAAAATAATTAACTTTTTTATTAAGTGGATATTTCAAACACAAAAAAAGGTTCTTACATAAAGATTATGATGGCTGGGTCAAATTTAAACAGGGACACTCTAAAAATTAGAGGCAGTCTAAAGAGTTAATCCTTGATATTTTAGGATCATCACTTAAAACAAAAGCAACATTTTGATGATGATTGAAAACACAAAAATCTCATGGAACTATTTTTAGTATTGTTGTTGTTTAGCACCAGGTAAATCCTTACTGAGCAAACCTATGATAAGCCATAACAGCCATGGGCATACTGTCTCTATATGGTAGTGTAAGACTATATCATGTAATCATCCTTCCTTTCTTTAAGAGGGGATTTTGAGTAGTATTTCTAACATGTAGTGACTATCTTGATTCATCATTTTCTGTAGTAGAAATTAAGAATCCACAGAGGCAATATTTGATTCTGTAGGGTTTACAGAGGCAGCACTGATATCAGTTTCTGTAGCATTAAGCATGAAAAAATAACAATCTCCCCAAAGATAGCTTACAAATTTTTCTTTTTTCTCTGGAATCGCAGTAACTAATTTCTCTAAAGTCCTGGTTTCTATTCTGTAATTTCTCTACTCTCTAGGATATGTAGAATTAAATGTCTTGCTTTATGTAAGATATGAACTCATGATCTATGAGGTGCCTCTATAGAAACCCAGAAATAACTAACAATAAAGTACAAATAATTAAGGCAGTGAATATAATTAAAATAATTAGAACATTTTTGCATATCAATGAAATACTGAAATCTATTCTTTAATAAGAAATAACTGGTTTGAAAAAAAGTAATGGATCTTTTCTAATTAATTCTTATTAAATAACTTAAAAGTAAATTTATTTGAAAGTAAATGATTCCCTCCAAAACTGATAGTAAATAATAATAAAAACCAATATCATAAAAGATAAAAGGTAATAATATATTTTAGTAACAAAAATAAATGAGAACTGAGAACACATCAAGTGTTTAAAACACAAACAGTAAACATTATATAAAATCACATGTAATCAACATTGACATGTGGACATGAAAAAGTTCCAAGGTGATAGGAAAAAGTAAACAACGAGAGATAAGTAATGTGTTAAGCAGTGTGGCAGAACAGTACAAAAGTGGTATAATAAGGAAAGAGTACTCACTAACGTCAGCCCCCATTCTGTAAATGTAAAGACAACAGGTGCAATGGTCGAAAAAAGGCTCGACAACTTTCTCAGCTTTTACATTTGAACAGGCAGAAAGGAAACACGATAAGAATAAATAGTATAACAAAGTTCACAATTAATGTTCTATAGTCTTTCGTATGTCCACACGGAATGTTATCCAGGATGTATACAAGATTCGAAAAGGTGATAACATCGGCAGACATGTCAAGAGAAAGTTGTCTGGTGGAAGAAGCCCAGGCAGGAGCATAATAAGATGCTAACAGACTGACTTGCAAGGATGGTGGGAGGATATAGTAGCAGTGATATAGTTGGTGAAAGAGAGGAGTAGCTGCAATAAAGTTCTGTTGGATTTCTCAGCAACATTTGCCAAGCTTAAATAAGCACTGGTTGCTAGAGTACTGTAAGTATAGCAGCCCTCACAGACAGTGATTACACCTGAGTAAGGAGAAAAAACAGCACGTTGGCACCACCAGGTTTTAGCTAACAGTAATTAAGAGTGTGTTAGTGATGATGTAGGGCTTAGCAGTCTTAACTGGTATACTTTTAACAGATGGAAAGGGGAGCGGTATTACATAGTACCAGAAATAACTTGTGCCATTTCTTTTCACAGTTGATAATGATCAGTTGTTGAAAAAGAATATAAATAAAAGATATTGCAAAAAAACGAAATTCTGACTTGATAGCATGTGAAGTCTGTTATTGGTTAATCGGACCATATTGTATTTCATAATATTTCATGTAGCAAGGATTGCCAATGATAAGCTACATGCAAAACTGTAACACAGATAAACTTATTTCATAACAAAATTTCAAATTTCATTAATGAAATACTTTTAGGATATCAGTAAAATACAAAATACTGACATATGCATACATACCATATGGGTATGTATGTATATGTGTGTGTATGTGTGTGTGTGTATATACACACATCATATATAACACACACACACATACATATATATTTTTATACATACTATATATACATACTTTTTATATAGTATATACACACATACACGTACACAGATATAAATACTTACTATATATATATATATATATATATATATATATATATATATATATATATATATGTATATATATATATATATATATATATATATATATATATATATATGTATATATATATGTATGTTGTACATAGTATGTATACATACAATACATACAATATGTATACATGTGTGTGTGTAATGTGTATATATAAATATACATAAATGCATCAATATATATGCATACATACAAACACACACACACACACATATATAAAGGCAGTGCTCCAGCATGGCCACAGTCAAATGACTGAAAAGAACAATAGAAACTATATATATATATATATATATATATATATATATATATATTTATATATATATGTATGTATGTATGTATGTATATAATGTGTGTATATATTATCATCCTCATCAGTTAATGCCCGTCTTCCATACTGGCACTGTTCAAAAGAATCTGTCAAGCCCCAATGTCTGCTTTGGCATAACTTTCCACAGCTGGATGCCCTTCCTAATGCCAACCACTTTACATGGTGTACTCCATGCTTTCTTCTTTGTTTGTTTTGTTTTTAATACCAACACTAAAGAACTTACAAGACAAGCTTGCTAGACTGAGTGGGACTACAGTAGGGATAATGGGGGTGGCTTTAGACCAGATATTGAGAGACTAAAGTATCATAGAAGAATAGGATTAGGTGTTTTGTAGTAGAGGAGATCCATGGCTACTCAAGCAGGAAAATGAGAAAAAGATGGTAGCCATTAGGTGCCAGACATACTCTCAGGAAAGAGGAGAATATAAGAGTGAATTGGACAGAGGATTGAGGATGGATGGATGGGTAAGTTTGTGAAAGTGTGACAGGAGAGTGGCAGGTGATGGGGTTAGAGGAAAATGGAGAACAGTGGTGGAGGTGTGGTCGATGATGAATATCAGTTTGGGGCAGGCAGAAAACAAAGAAAATAGAAGTGTGTCAGCAAGAAGGGAGTGATGAGCAGCAGTGCAAAAAAGGGGGTCAAGAGCAGAATAGGACTTCTAGTTAGATGAGAAGTGTGGAGAGAGAGAGAGAGGGGGAGATAAAGAGACAGAGAGAGGAGATGTACAGTAACATAGACAGAGGTAAGAGCTATGTTGAGGTGGAAATAGGGAGTGACAAAGATGGAAGACATGAGAGAATATTCAGTGAGAAATAAAGTGGTAAGGATGATACTGAGAATACAGGATAGGTGACAAAACAAAGTGGTCCCAAGGATATAATTACAGTGGTTGAATAAATGGTGGATGGGGTAAATATACACAATACTTTGAGATGGATAGTCCTCTAGAACACAGCAAATCACCAATCATCTCAATCTTTTATCATTATGAGGCTCAACGTCCTGAGGTCAGTCATAACTACTTCACCCTAAATCCTCCTGGGTCTCCCTCTTCCACAAGTTCCATCCACATTTACCGATTAGCACTCTTTTATGCAACCCTCCTCATTAGTGCAATCTTCTCTCAAGCACAGCGTCCAATTTTTCTCTCAACACATTTACACTTTGTTATACATGTACACTGATGATGCACATCCCACAAAGCATGTTAGCTTCATTTCTTTCTAGTCTTCATATACCCATTACATTTAAGGCCCATATTTCACCAACATGTAGCATTGCTATTCATATACAAGCATCACACAACCTGCCTTTTACTCTGAGAGAGAGGCTTTTTGTTATCAACAGAGATTTAAGTTCTCTAAACATTCTCCAACCAGTTCTTATTTTAGCACACTCCCCTGCACACTAAATTCCTTGCTGAGTTCATTGTGGATTCTTGCTTGCTGACTGTCTCTTCATACATAGCTTATTTATCCCTAGTTTCCTTAACTACCACTAAATCACAGTGCAAAGGGCTCAGTTAAAGACTTTCTCCAGACGGACAAATGCTAGGTATAGCAGCTTATTCCCAGCTATGCATCTGGAGAATGTTCATAGAACTATGGTTTCTTGATAACAAAAAGCTTCTCTCTCAGAGTGAAAGGTAGATTGTGTGATGCTTGTATATGAACAACAATGCTACATGGTAGTGAAACATGAATCATGAATGTAAAGTGTATATGAAGACTAGAAATAAATTAAACTAATATACTTGCAGTTGTTTCACAAGGAATATGGTGTCACTTATACCTCTTCCTGAGAGAAAGCCAGAGTACACCTTATCTAGACTAATTCTGTCTCTAATCAGTTTTGCAATAACCCTTTCAATAACTTACAACCTAGTGAAACTGTTTGATGATATATATATATATATATATATATATATATATATATATATATACATACACACACACACTTCTCAACATCCCTTATAGCAGTTTACAATGATATTTCAGCACTGGTCATAGGTATGACACCTTCCTGTATTATCTAATTTACTATTCAAGAGACTAATTTGTACTATATATCACCAGTTATTTTAAGCAGTTGTCCCTGATGGCTCATCTGCTTTCCCGATTTATTCTTTCTACAATGCCACTGTCAGCTTGGATGGTTGGGTCTACATGAGGTTAGTACTATGTACCAGCCTGTCTCTCATTCTCCAATATATTCTCCACATTCATCAGCCTCACATAGGCACTTCCATGCCTCTTTCTTATCAATGGCAATGAGAGTAAGTGTGCTGTTTTCATTCCATATATACTTCTCAACATCTCAATTTTCTCTATTAAACTACCTAGCAATGCAGGACACGCACACCTCACATTGCAAAACCTGTACAAACTTAGTTTTTCCCTCTCCTCTCACCACATGTATCTGATGTTTGGCTTCTTTTCCAGCAATTTGGTATTTTTCTCTGCCTCCTCTTCTTTTCTACTCTTGTATCTTTATCATTATAGATCTAGCTTCAGTGTTATTCCACCATTACATCAACATGTGTTTGGCTAGGATGTTGCACCAACCATAAGTTTTATATGTAACCTCCAACAGACTGTCCTGTAAAAACTGCCAGCTTTGCTCTATGTTATTGTTATAATGTGGTTCTTCATCCACTTGTATGCTGTTGTCGACACTGTAATATTCTTGTCACCACTATTATGCTGTGGCAGCATTCCACATCTTATTATCTTTGCTATTGCTGATAGCTCCACATGCCCACGACTTTAAAACGTCTACCTTGACGGTAAGTCGAACTCATATATATCACGTAACTGACAGACACCAACTGAGAATATTACAATGAATCTACTACTACTGACCCCCAACAACGACTGACTGTCTGACTTTATACCACTTTGTCACATGGGAAGGAGTGTACCATTTTCACTACAACATCACTCCTTTTAGTTTTTTTTTTTTTCTCTTTGAGAAGCAATTAATTTAATTTTACTTTATTCACCCCTCCTCCCTTTTTAGCATTTTTTTTCAACTTAATACTTTTTCTTTTTGGCATCTATTTGTAGGAACTCTGTGTTCTTCCTTCTTCCACTTGTATGCGTGGGTTCAACCACCTGTAACAGTGTTCGTACCTGGAATGTGTTATACAGCCATTCCATAGGTTCTTCCACTCTGGTTCATTTTCTATGAATCTCTTCTTCAATTGATTTCTGTATCGTTTTTCAATACCTTTTCTGTGTTTAATTCCGTACATCATTTTTCCTGTGTACTTTAACATTTTCCCTTCTTCCCAGTATTGTTTTCTGTTTTTATATAACTTCATGTACACCTTATCACCAATTCTGAAAAATTTTGGATTGTCTTTCCTAATACTTTTTCTTTCCTTGCCAGGTAACAGTTTATCAAAAACTGATTTCACCTTCATGCGAACATCAGTTCAGCTGGTGAACTTCCTGCTGGTGTATTGGGGTTTGGCGTCACCCTGTTTACCTTTAGGAACTGTTGCAGAGTGATTTCGTCTGTGGCTTCCTTGTTACCTTTTCTCAAAACTCTTTTGAAAGTGTCCATTTGATCTGGGATGGTAAGGTGCTATCGTTTATGTTCTACCGTGAACATTTCGCAGAATTTTCTAAATTCACTGGACACAAATTGTGTTCCATTATCAGAAACAATCACTTCTGGGAGGCCAAATCTTGCAAATAATTCGTGTAAAAAATTTATTACCGTTGTGGAGGTTGGCCTTTTGCACTTAATAATTTCCGACCATTTTGTAAAACTGCCACTATGTAGTAATAATCATTTAATGGACCCGCAAAATCAATGTCTGGTCTTGTCCATGGACTTCTTCCTTCTGGCCAAGGCTCCCATTTATGAGTAGGCAATTTCACTGCCAGAGCACATCCTCTGCAGCCTTTTACTACATTTTCAACTTCCTTGTCCATCTTCAGCCAATACACATAACTGTGCATAAGCACTTTCATCCTTGCAATCCTTGGATGTCTAATATGGAATTCTTTCAACATTCTTTCTCGTAGAATCTCAGGTATCACTACCCTTTGGCCATACGTCAGTATGCAGTTGAATATATATTTACCTCTTGTCGCTTTTCTTACTGAGCCTTTTTTTTTGTTTTCTTTTGCTGATCACAGAATTTTTTGTTTTTTTGTTTCATTGATGAACTTGTCTTTTGACGTGTGTTGCTTTATCTCCTTCAGAGTTATTGGTAACTCTCAAACAATGTTCCACATTATGTGTTTAAATTCCCCTTTGACTCTTAGGGCTGCTATGACTGTGTCCTTGAATGGTTTGCCATTTCTGGGTATTAACCTGGATAGGCCATCAGCATGTCCTAGCTTCTCTGAAGGTAAATATTCTATTGCATAGTTGTAGTTTAGTAGTGTGGTGCCCCATTGCTGAAACCTAATTGCTGTATGTACTGGAAAGCTTTCTTGGATCCATAAATCATTAGCAACAGGTGATGGTCTATTTGTAGTCTAAACTGTCTCCCATGTATAAGCCTGTGGAACTTTTTTTATGCCAAATATAATCGCCAGTGCCTCTCTTTCAATTTGGCTATAGATTCTTTCTGCTGGCAATAGCGACCTTGACACATGAACTATGGCCTTTTGGCTGCCATCTTCACACTTATGTAGGAATATGACACCTACCCCGTACTCACCAGCATTTGTTGCCAATATTGTTTTG
Source organism: Octopus bimaculoides (assembly GCF_046866305.1). Taxonomy (NCBI): domain Eukaryota; kingdom Metazoa; phylum Mollusca; class Cephalopoda; order Octopoda; family Octopodidae; genus Octopus; species Octopus bimaculoides. Next base: position 68,066,970 of record NC_142932.1, on the reverse strand, counting down.
AACTTCGGATCAAAGTGTGTAAGCAACAAGTCTGATGTTAATGCTTTTTAGTTCTTCAAATGCCTTCTGGCATTTTTCTGACCAAAACTATTTTGCATCCTTTTTTAACAGCCCATTTAGTGGAGCATTTGTGTTGTGTATGTTCAGGATATATATACTTGATAGTAGGTCAGCAAGCCTAAAAAAGCTTGTAACAATTTAATGTTCATTGGGAGAGGCATATTCTGTATTGCCATCACCCTTGATGGGTCTGGCCTTCATCCTCTTTCATTAATTACTTGACCCAAATAATTGAGTTTTTCATCAAAAAATCACACTTTCCCTCTGTTAGTCTAAACCTGTATTCATTTACTTTTCCGAATACTTTTTTGATATGTTTGAAGTGTTGCTCCACTGACTGGCTCTTTATCAAAATATTGAGATACATGATAGCAAAGTCGCAATCATTTAACATTGCATCCATCACTTGTTGGAGTATGACAGGTGCCACTTTTACTCCAAAAGGAAGCCATTTGAATTTATACAATCCATAGTGTGTGTTGATTGTTAAAAGGAGTGCACAATCTTCCTCTACCTGTATCTGTAGATAAGCTTCCAAGAGGTCTAACTTCAAGAAAATTTTTTCTTCATTTAGTTTTGAGAACACTTCTGGGTTTGATAACGGAGAGTTGTGTTTGAATAAACAGTCATTTAATCCAGTTGAAAAGTCTGCACACACTCTTAGTTTATTTATTTTTTTTCTTTACATAAACCATCAGAGCTGCCCAGTCTGAATGGTTGACTTTTTCAATTATAGCTAGACATTTTTTGTCTTTCTAGCTCTTTATTGACTGATCCAATGCCACAAACAGCATATTCCGGTGTTGCCTTTTCTTTTACCGTGATCCTTGCTTTTGTTTTAGTGCAACAGCCTAATCCTTCCCCCAAAAAACATTTGGGAACAATTTAAAATTTTTTTTTGTCTCAGTTGTTCAACTTCATTTGAACTTTTAACCATGCTGACTACATTTTCACAAAGAACACTAATGGGAGCATCCCACATTTTAAATAACTCCATGCATTTTATACCAAATAGGTTTAGTGATTTTTTTTCAACACAAATGATTGTCTTTTCATTTTACCTTGAAAAGTTATATTGCAAATACATTCACTGATGAAATGGAATTTCTTTCCTGTAACACTATATGCTACTTTATTTGATTTAACTAATTTCGGTTTACCGATTTGTCGCCAAGTTCCTTCATTTATGATAGTGATGTCACTACCTGTATCTAATTGCATTTTGACACTAGTGGTTTCGATTCTCACCTTCATGAATTTTTCTGTTCTTGTACAAACTTTTTTCTCTGATGACAATCTTTCTTTTTTCTCATTTGGTCCAGTTTTCCATCATCTTAGTTGTGCAGAGTGATTTAATGTGTCCTGTGTTCCCACAATGAAAACACTTTGCATTTTTGAATGGACACTCATTTCTCAGGTGCCTACCACCAGATGCCATACATGGGTTTATCTCTTGATGTGTATCGTGTTTTTTTGTGAAACACTTTATCTGTCTTCCAACTCTTCCACACTGGTTTTATCTGTAAACTATCTCTGCGTTGGATTTCTTCTGTGTTGTGCCATATTTTTAACATCACATCGCACTCTTCTGACAGTTTCTGGAGAATTATATCCTGGTTCATTTCCAGCTCTGCAAGAATTTTCATTCTGATTTCTGTGTCCTTTTTAGCAGTATGTCCCTGAGCAAAAATCAGGCAGTTAAACAAGTCTGGAGTTAGTTAAATCTCTCACACTCTCAGTTCACTCTACTTGCATATGTTGTAAAATCTTCGTCGTGGCTTTTCTGCATGTTTAAACACTTCCAATGTGTGATGAATAACAAAGTTTTTTCACTGAACATCTTACATAAAATGTCAACTGTGTCCATGAAATTTATGTCAGAAACTTTTTTTAGGCAATATAAAGTTACAGTATTTCTCATGCTCTATCGTCGCTGGTTTCCTCAGGATTAGATGCATTTTCATTTCATCCATCCAGTTGTGGCATTCTTTTTCGAAAATTTGTTCAAATCTTCACTAATATGCCTCAAAAGTGATTCTTTCTTCCAGGTCATATTTAAATTCATTTACTGAATTTGCTACATGGTCTGATGAAAACATATTTTCTGGTTTTGTTACCAACTTCATTAGTTGTAGCATTTGTTGCTGTAACATTTATTGTTGTTCTTTGAGTTGTTGCTGTTTTTGCAACTCAACTAAACCCTTTAACAAGTTTTCCATAATGTTAGGGATTTTTCATAAAATACACACAACAAAAATGATTGTTACTCCTCTGTTGAGTTTTTAATTTCTCCACATGAAAAATTTTTCGACATTGTCCACATGAATTGTTTATATTCTTGTTACCACCGTTATAATGTGGATCCTCATCCACTTGTATATTGTTATCAGCACTGTAATATTCTTGTTGTCACTATTATATTGTGGTGGTATTCTGCATCTTATTATCTTTGACTTGTCTACCTTGCTATTGCTTGTCTACCTTGGTGGTAACTCTAACTCATATATACCACGTAACTGACATTGACTCCAACTGAGAACTCGTACAACAACTCTACTACTACTGACCCACTACAACGACTGACTGTCTGACTTTATAGGGGCTCTCATACCACTTTGTAACATGGGAAGGAGTGTACCATTTTTACTACAACAGTTATATACCTCCATCCCCTCCTTCCTACTATCATAAGTGTCAGTTGATATCTCTCTGAGTGGTCAACTTGTTGCCGGTCTTCTTGGTCTGCCTCCTCTAAATCGTTTTTTAATCTCAGAGTCAAAGTAACGCTAATTTTGAAGACACTAATCATCAGTTGATGTTAGGAGGTAGATTGTTCACCTGGTAATAGTTTCCCATAACCAGACATGCTTTCACAGAAGACACCACTTGTATAACAATGACCGTTCATTTACAACTATCATATAATGTCAAGAAGGAGACACACCAAACACTTGCACACATACACACATGATGGGCTTCTTTATAGTTTCTATTTACTAAATCCATTAACAAGGCCTTGGTCAACCAAGGATTACAGAAGACACTGGCCCAAAGTATTGTACAGTAGGACTGAATCTGAAACCATGTGGTTGTTTGGTATGTGAACTTCTTTATCATCCAATCATACTTGTACCTATAAATATTTAGTAATATATACATGCACACACACATGTAGTAAGTGAAGATGTGGCTGTGTGCTTAAAAAGTTTGCTTCTTTCCCAAATGGTTCCAGATCAGTCCCACTGCAGGTATCTTGAACAAATGTCTCCTACAACAGTCCTTTACCAACCAAATCTTAGTGAATGAATTTAGTAGATAAAAACTGAAAGAAGTCCATCATATATCTGCTTTCCATTTGACCCACGCCAGCATGGAAAAAGTGGACGTTAACTCATGATGGAGATGATGTACAAGTATGTATGAATAAAAAACTGGTTTGCATATATACATCCATTATTGTTCTTACTCACACAAATACTTAGAGACAGACAGAAACAGTGGTGTTATACAAGCGGTTATCAAGATCTATATATAGAGACTATTAACAGCCATGTACGTGTGTCAATATCTATACTAAATACTTTATTCATTGGTTCTTAGCCAATATCAGAAATATAATATCTTACTAAAGAAAAAAAGGATGTTTATTTTTATTCTAATCTCACTTCTTTATTCTTTTTTCTTTATGTCTTTTTTTTTATACATACCCTAAGTCAGCAGCATAACAGATTTTTTTTTAAAAAAAAACCCTTTTTGCAGAATTTCCTTAAATAAGAACAGATGAATTCCCAGAAGTCTGTAATGGAATGGATAGATGAAAAGCTGCTTTTGTATACAATTCTTTACTTTGTTATGTAATGTTTTAACATATGCTGATGGTATAAAGATTAAGAAAAACAAAATTCATTCATTCAAAGAATAAAAAAACAAAAAACTCTACAAAGATAATTTTTAAAGGAATTATTTATAGATTTGTATTGTTATAAACAGAAACAAAACAATTTTGAAATATTTCTTAATAAGCAAGGGGGTTGGGATGGAATACCAGCAACAATCTCCATTGTTTCAAAAGCTAGTAGTAAAATTACTTACTAACTTTATACATTATTTGACTATCAATTTATAAATTATTTTGTTGATTTTGAATTGTTTCTCACTTCTGTTAGGTCTTTTTCCCGTTAACAATTCCATTTAAATCTAAGTTTCTTTTTTTTTTTCTCTTTTACTTGTTTCAGTCATTTGACTGTGGTCATGCTGGAGCACCGCCTTTTAGTCGAGCAAATCGACCCCAGGACTTATTCTTTGGAAGCCTGGTACTTATTCTATCGGTCTCTTTTGCCAAACCGCTAAGTTACAGGGACGTAAACACACCATCATCGGTTGTCAAGCGATGTTGGGGGACAAACACAGACACACAAACATATACACACATACATATATATACATATATACGTATCCATCTATCAAATCCACTCACAAGGTTTTAGTCGGCCTGAGGCTATAGTAGAAGACACTTGCCCAAGGTGTCACGCAGTGGGAATGGACCTGGAACCATGTGGTTGGTAAGCAAGTTGTATATTAATAGCAATATAAAACACCCTGGTACTATACTTAATCAACCTTAGGAGAAAAATGAAAGGCAAAAATGGGTCTGGATGGTATTTGAACTCAGAATTTAAGGGGCTATAAATGAATATAACAAGGTATTTTCTCTGATACCCTACAGATTCTGTCAGTATTACTTCATAATCACAGATACATTTGAGATGAAGATTTAAAGAAGATATTACCAATAATTTAGCTATTGATGAGACTAACAACAGACATTAAGTCACAGTGTCACAGTACTATACAATACCTGTACCAATATTATTAGAACATAAAACTACCATAATAGTAGATATTATATGGAATAAAATGAGTGGAGGCAGGTTGGTTCTAGAGTGGCAGTTCTGATGATGGACAATTTCATGCTGAACACACACACACACATCTGATAGGCTTTCTACAGTTTCCTTCTACCAAATTCACTCACAAGGCATTGGTTGGCCCAGAGCTATGGCAAACACTTGTCTGAGGTACCAGACATTGGGACTGAACCAAAATCCATATGGCTGTGATATGAACTTCTTAACCACACAGATATGCCTGTACCAGTAAACACTGATTGAAATGCAAAATGAACAAATATTTGAAGTCTTAATGCATCTATCCCTTACACAAACTGAGAGATGAACTTTGTATTATTGTACCTGTTATATATTAGATAGTGATGGACTCTCCCATTAAAGACAACGTATGAGTGTTAAGCCTCTTGTCAAACAACTTGCACAAATGGTTTGTTTATAGTAATCAAATGTATGTGTTGTACATTAGCTCACTACCTCCATTAAATCAGCATTGTCTGAACAGGTGCACAGTTTACCACACATCAGGTGTTGAAGTGATCGCAGAACAATGTGAAATGAAGTATTTTGCTCAAGAACACAACACACCACCCAGTCCAGGAATTGAAACCATGATCTTGCAATTGTGAGTGCAACACCTTATCCACTAGGCCATGTGTCCTCATTAGATAATAACAACTGTCATAAAAAAAGTAAGGATATACAAAATGGTGTCTCTACATAGTTACTTGAGCAACAAGAAATAACAATCAAATTACCCTCAAATCAAACCTACTGTTTTAAGAAAATGAAAGGCAACCAATATCACAATCAATGTCTGAATAGTAGAACTGATTATATTAATGGAGATTATGACTGATTATATTAATAGAGATCATGACTATGCTAGATATTATACCTTAAGAGGCATAATCTTTAAGGGACTATGATGCTATTGACATTGCTCTATGACTCAATTAATACCAGATCATTTCAAGTCACATGCAAGAGTTAAGACATATCATTGGACCTTTCGGTTTCTATAGTAACAGAGACAATGACATGAATACATTTCAACTGGTATGATAACAAAGATTGTGTCATAACTTATACTGGATCATAACATTAGTCACAAGAGCTGAGATATTGTGACAATGCCAACATCATCATTATCATCATTTAACGTCTGTTGTTCATGCTGGCATGGGTTGGACAGTTTGACTGGGCTGGCACACTGGAAGGCTGCACCAGAATCCAGTCGGATTTGGCATGGTGTTCTATGGCTAGATGCCCTTCCTAGCACCAACCACTCTGAGAGTGTAATAAATACTTTTATGGACACGAAACTCAATGTAATAAATACTTTTTTGGACACGAAACTCAGCTTGCAAAGACTTATTGGGGCAAGCGAAAGCGAAATCGGGATGGCACCTGTGCCCAGCGTCGCCTTTCTGGCACTTGTGCCCGTGGCATGTGCAATGGACTTTCAACTGAGATCGTTGCTAGTGCCCCTGGACTGGCTCTTGTGTGGGTGGCACATAAAATACACCATTTGAGCGTGGCCGTTGCCAGTACCGCCTGACTGGCCTTCGTGCGGGTGTCATGTAAAAGCACCCACTACACTCTCAAAGTGGTTGGCGTTAGGAAGGGCATCCAGCTGTAGAAACTCTGCCAAATCAGATTGGAGCCTGGTGTAGCCATCTGGTTTCACCAGTCCTCAGTCAAATCGTCCAACCCATGCTAGCATGGAAAGTGGACGTTAAACGATGATGATGATGATGATGATGTGCCACCAGCATGGGTGCATTTACATGCCACTGGAACAGGTGTCAATTTGCATGATACCGGTATCCGCCATGACTGTGATTTTGCTTGGCTTGATGGGTCTTCTCAAAGCATGACATAATGCCAAAGGTCTTGGTCACTGCCTATGTGAGGCCCAACATTAACTTTTATTTGTTTCAGTTACACTGGGGCACTACCTTGAAGAATTTAGTAAAACTGATCAATCACAGTTCTTATGTTTTTGTAAAGCCTGCTACTTAGTCTATTGCTCTCTTTTGCCAAACTGTAAGAGGGATGTAAACAAACCATCACCAGTTGTCAAGCAGTGGTGGTGGGCAAATGCAAAGCCAAACATGCGTGTGCCCATGTGTGCGCACATACACACGCGCTACTTTCAGTTTCTGACTATCAAATCCATTCACAAGGCTTTAGTAGAAGACATTTGCCCCATGGTACTATACAGTGGGGCTGAACCTGAAACCATGTAGATGGGAACAAAATTCTTACCAAGCAGCCATGCCTATGCTTACATGTCTCTCTCATTAATAGACATAGTAGCAGAAGTTATGACACAACCTTTATTGAATCATTGCAACTGTCATAACAACATTTTTTTATGACAGAACTGACTGTACATCACAATAATAGTCACAGAAGTAAGCAATATTTCTCTACACAGCTATGACCCAACAACAGAAAATATGAATTTAATTTGATAATTAGTAATGAATCATAAATATGAATTAACATACATAAGATTAAGAAATTATTAATTTATTCTCTGAACCACAGATTCCCTACACATTACCTGAAGTAATATCTTGTAGTAATCCATCTATCAGCCTATTTTTATATAACTATTCTGTGGCAGAAACACTTGAAGGGTTTCTGAAAAACCTGTGAGAAGATTTGAGCTGAGCATGACAATATAGTAAGACATGACTATCTATGATACAGAATGTGTGCTACTCTCTACAGGGAGTAGGGGAATGACTGTATTTGTGTGGTGAATTGTTCCATATCATACCTCATACCTAGTTACTTTTCCCAACACTGATAAACAAGATATGAAGAATTCTTAAACAACTTCCAATGAAATAAATACCACTTATATTGTTGGGCTTGATTTGATTTACTAAATAACCTTTCCTAAATAATTTGGCTTGGTTCCTCAAACAGAATAATCTATAAGTGTGTAGATATGTGTTTGAGTGAATATTTGTGTATATATGTGCAAACATCTAGTGTGTATGATTATGTATGTGTTTATGCCTAAGTATATAATGTTTTTATTTATTTTTGTAATTCCCATACTGTAATTTTATAAATTCACATTCCAAATGCTTCATTATCACATTAAGGGTAGAGCATGGCAGAAATGATAGCATGTCACGCAAAAAAATTTTACAGTAGCTACTCCCCACAAATTTCTGGCCTTGTAGTAATCCATCTATCAGCCTATTTTTATATAACTATTCTGTGGCAGAAACACTTGAAGGGTTTCTGAAAAACCTGTGAGAAGATTTGAGCTGAGCATGACAATATAGTAAGACATGACTATCTATGATATGGAACAATTCACCACACAAATACAGTCATTCCCCTACTCCCTGTAGAGAGTAGCACACATTCTGTATCATAGATAGTCATGTCTTACTATATTGTCATGCTCAATTATAACTGATGGAAAAACCAGTTCTTTTTTTTTTAGATATTTCCTTCAAAGACCCTTCTGGAATGTTTCTGGATGCCTGTTATACTCAGACAGAACTAAAGTTGGTCATTTTAAGATATTTTAAACAAATTTATTGACATTAAAACTAAAATGGTGACAAAAGATGGAGACAACACCCTACTTAAAGAAAACAAAGACACAAGTGAACCAAAATAGGAACAAGAGAAAACACATTCTTTGATGGAGATAATAATATTTCTTTAGACGTGCTTACATGTCTCTCTCATTAATAACAAACATAGTAGCAATACTTCTGGCATTTACAACAGCACTCACACAAGTAAAAATGTTAGTGGCAGAAGTTTTGCCAACATTACCGCTACATGGAGGCAATTTTTAGCCATGAGTAGAATCCAGTTGGAGAAGGTAGTTTGGCAGTGGTAGGTATATCACAAAAGAGTATGTCTCCCTACTTGAGGAATTTTCCAGCATAATACCTGGGTGAGAGTCAAGGGTATTAGCAATAACACTGATCCTCTGACTTGTCACCTTTGTAGCACAATATGGGCCAGTTGTGAATGTAGAAGTGACATAAAATGTAACCATGAGGGGTCAAGTATAGACTTTTAAATTCCGAGCCCCTCTGAAAACTACAGAAGTATTCCAGAGCTGTAGCTCTTTCTGATAAAAAAAAAAAAAGGGGGGCAATGATATTGGCCATGCAGAACAGAAAGCTATTGCACTTGTGGCAATCAGAGACATATGAAGGTTTTTTGCCATGAGAAAAGAAAGGTAGACAAAAGGGGAATTAACAGCAGCAGCAACAAAAATTGGAGGCTGCTGTTCCAACAACAGTATGTCAAAGCCAAGGAAATGGAAGTAGAGATTGTCTTGTTCTTGAACCTGGAAGTAGATGAAGCAGAAGGCCCAACTCCCAGTGGTACCATCCCAGCCTATTTTCTTACAAGAATATGGAGATTAGTAACAGATGGATAAGAAGGGTAGGAAAAGAAGAAAAAGAGAGGAAAGAAGAAGGACGAGTGAAGGTAGAAGACATGTAGGATACTGGAAAAGAAACCTGCCCCAATGTAACCCAATAGGAAAATTATGGACTGTGTATTTTGATGTTTGACTTGTACATGTTGATGGGGTGTAAGTTGGATGATAGTACCTGAATTGCCTTCAAAACAGAATGATTTTTGATAGCATCTACACTGATGGTCAACACACAGTCATAGGTCTATTCCTGCCAGATATCAGGCTCTTCAACATGTAGTCAGCCAAAAAACTGATTACAGGCGTACATATTCCAAAATACAATGAATGTCAGGTGAAAAGGTGTTGTGCTGCGACCTGACTTAGCTTCTGAGACATGTTTCCAATACAGTGGATGGCAGGTGGACAGTAGCATGAGCTAGGGCCGACCTAGCTTCTTGCACATTGTACAGTGTGTGTACATGTGTGAACATATTAAAAATGATTAAGCAAAAACACAATAATTAAAATATAAAAGTATAATTTTAAAGAACAGGGAAAATCAAGTAACCCAGCCATGTAGAGATGAAAACTCAACAGTTAAGTCAGGTCAAAGTGAGCCGTGTTACTGTCCACTTTGCTTCTTCCCTTGTTTTTATCACAGTTTGCTTTGTTCATCTCTACAAGCTTTGTTTCTCTTATTATTATTATTATTATTATTATTATTGTCATTATTAACAACTGTTACTGTGCTGGGCAAAATGCTTAGTGGCATTTCATCCATCTTTACGTTCAGAGTTCAAATTTCACCAACTTTACTTTTCATCCTTCAAGGGTCAATAAAAGAAGTACCATTTGAACACTGGTGTCAATGTCATCAACTTAACTCTTCCTCAAAAATTTCTGGCCTTGTGCCAAAATTTGAAACTATTAATACTATTATTGTTAATTTTGTTTGTTATTATTATTATTAGTATTATTTATTTTGTCTGTCTCATGTTCTGAGTCAAATTTTACCGAGGCTGACTTTGCCGTTTATCCTTTCGGTGTCAATAAATTAAGTACCAGTGAAATACTGGGGTTGATGTAATTGACTAGCCCTCTCCCCCAAAATAGCTGTTTTGTGGCAAAATTTGAAATCATTATTATTATTATTAAGGCAGCAAGCTGGGTGAAATGTTTAGTAGCATTTCGTCTGTCTTCACATCCTGAGTTCAAATTCTGCCAAGGTTGACTTTGCCTTTCATCCTTTCAGGGTCAATAAAATAAGTACCAGTTGAGTATTGGGGTCAATGAAACTGACTATCCCTCTCCCCCAAATTTTAGGCCTTGTGCCTATAGTAGAAAGGATTATTCATCATCATCATCATCATCGTTTAACGTCCGCTTTCCATGCTAGCATGGGTTGGACGATTTGACTGAGGACTGGTGAAACCAGATGGCAACACCAGGCTCCAGTCTGATTTGGCAGAGTTTCTACAGCTGGATGCCCTTCCTAACGCCAACCACTCAGAGAGTGTAGTGGGTGCTTTTACGTGTCACCCGCACGAAAACGGCCACGCTCGAAATGGTGTCTTTTATGTGCCACATTATTATTATTATTATTATTAATTAATTAACTGTTAATATTTTTAATGTAAAGTTAAATTAATAATTGTATGAAGTGATTTGGTATGAGAAAAATAGAAACAGGCTTTGATCATAGATCAGTTCAATAAGGGCCATTTTGAGAACCAAGTTTACACTGGATTTGTACAATGTCTATCCAAATATATCAACAACCAGAAGGTGAAGAGGAAACCTTAAGACTTTCTTTTTGATCTTCCAGACAATTCCAAATCCACTAAATGTCATCCATCCATATGTAATGCACCTCGTTAACACACACAGATGAAAGAAAGATCACAAAAAAAGGCAGGTGTAAATTCCACTGTCAGAAACATTATTTCTCTGTAACACAACATGGTTGCATTCTTTCCCAAGAATGGTTATTCACAAGAGAATCTCACAAAAATTTACTGAGAAACTAAATAGACATATAAACAATGTGAAAAAAATATTCAACTAAAATTCTGGAAAAATAAATTTAAGAAAGAAATTTAATATCGTGTTTAAACAGGTGGAATAAGACAGGTGTTTATGACTAAAGGTGGTAGGAAGTAGGGTTAATACAAATGAAAAGGAGTAGGGTTTAACTAGTAAAGTGGGAGGAAGTAGAGATATAACTAATGCGGGGAAGGAGGTAGATTGTAACTAGTAGTAAAAGATAGCTTAATCAGTGGTTAGGGTGGGTTAAACTAGTGGTGGGGGGAGAGCTTTAACTTGTGGGTGAGATGTTAAATATATGCTGATAGAAGCACTGGGAGAAATAAACTTGTCTGGAACGGAAGTTGATGGCAGAAAGTGAGCCAAACATGATAATCATCACCAACAACAACAACAACAGCAGTAGTAGCAATAACAACAACAGCAGCCATCAACATTACAGTAACATTTAGTGGGAGGCACGATATTAATGTAGTTTATTAAGAACAATTGTTGTCTTGAATTAATTAACTTGTTAATTATGCAAGATTAAGACTTTGGGGGTTTATTATGGGAGGGAGGCAGTTGTTTAGCAAAGTGTAACAAATAATGCGGGAGTATGTTACCAAGGAGGAGGAGGAAACAGAAAAGATGTAGGGGAGGGAGTAAAGAAACTTGCTGCAATATAAGACTGGAGATACAGGGAGAAGACATAATGATAGTAATGAATGAAGACAGTTAAATTGATCACATTTATAAGGTACATAGAGTCTCATCATTCAACAAATGGCAAACAAGGAAACCACTAGAAATGACAGAAATTACCTCAAACTATATCCTACTGTCTCAAGTACAGTTACATTGGAGAATGCAGCTTTACATACTTGGGATCTGTTCTTGGTCCCTTTTTGTTTGTTGCATTCATTAATGACATAGATGCCAACTTAAAGAATGCCATAATGCTGAAATATGCAGATGACATCAAGCTGTAACTTGAGATAAAAAAGACAGATCCTGAACACTATAGATCTTTTCTGCAATCGGACCTGGATACAATGCAACAATGGATCACAGACAGGCAACTCAAGCAGGCTGTGGACAAGTGTACCACCATGCATTTTGGGAGGAAAAACCCAGTGTTCAATTACTCTCTCCACAACACTAATATCAAGAAGTTTTCTTGTAAACTTGACCTGGGCATTACTGTCAGCAGTGATCTGCTCTGGACAAAGCACATCTCTAAAATTATCAAGCAGGCTGAGGGTATCTTGGCATCACTCAGCAAGACCTTTGTCAGCTGCTCTCCAGCTATCTACTTAAGGCTGTATATGGCTATGGTGTGGCCACATTTGGAATTTGCATCACCAGTTTGGAACCCCTATCTTGCTCAGGACATTGACCTCCTGGAAACTGTTCAGAGACGTGCAACCAAGTGAATACTCTCCATCAGGCATCTACCGTACTCTGAATGCCTTGCTTCCCTGGGCATAGATACATTGAAGCTCAGACCTCTGGCAACTGACTTGGTAAACACCCACAGAATTATTAACCATTGTACCAACAACTACCTTGAGCCTGTTTTTGAGCTCCACGTGTCTAACACATGTGGGC
>NC_142932.1:68016453-68048953 GCF_046866305.1 Octopus bimaculoides | reverse complement strand
CATAGAAATTTTAATTAGCAGTATCTCTTAAACTGTTAGCTTCACATTTCAACAGCTTAACTGAAATTTAGCCCACATAACAAGAACTGAGAGGATATCGTGTGGAACAGAGAAACTGTGAGTGATACAGATAATTTGACATTTTTGAATTCTGCATGCAAAAACATATAAGATACAGGTATTCTTCTCCTTGGGACAAATTCATTGTTGACCAGTGTTATTCTTATCGCAGTTTACAAATCCAAGCATGAAAACGTTACTCAACTTTGGAGTTTTGGAGACAGACACACACACACACACACACTTATATATTAATGATGTACACAAATAGATGACAGGTATACATAATACTGAAATATGCATGAAGTAAACACATACAGACAAATATATTAATATAAAAAATTAAAAACATACAATCAATGAAGAGACAAAAGAAACAGTAAGATGATACATGTTCATTTTATCAGGTGTTTCTGTTTATTTAGAATGCTACAATGAACGGGCCAGACACTAAACTATAAATTTCACTGTGTACAACCTTAAAGTTGACACTGCTCCACTAAATGCAGAAAATTGTTCTCTTGCTATTGGCTAAAAATACAGTTTTTTTTTTTTTTTTAAACCTCTGTAAATCTTTTCTCCACAACATCATTCCTTTAACCCTTTCGTTACTAACCCGGCTGAAAAGTTTTTTGGTTTATAAGACCAGCCCGGCCGTAGCCGGCCGAGAGTACCCATTGTTATTTAAATGTATATTTGAACCCAAATCTCGTTAGTACATTCATTAAAACACCTGATTTCACTTTGCAAACAGTTGAGTTATTGTATCCGACATTGTTTGGCGTGATATTTGAACTCAGTGAATTTTGGAAGATTTTTTTCCACGTTTTTTGCGGCGTTAATTTTTTTCAACTTTGAAGATGGAGAGGAGTTTCATGCTATCAAGCAGTGATTCTGAATTTGAAGGTTTTTCAACAGAAGATATGGAGATATAGAAGAAAAGAATGAATGAGCTACAAAAGCACGTGGTGAATGATAATGAATCGGATATTTCTGTATCCGAAACTGAAAGCAGCGATTCTGAAAGCAGTGACAGCAACAGCGAGGATGATTTTACACCAGAATGGAGTAAAAACTTAAAAAAACGTTTTTATTAACAATTTTTCTGACGAAACAAGGTCTACCCATAGTCTTTCTCAGGAAGCAAAACCTTTAGACTTCTTTTTCTTATTTTTTCCAGCATGCTTGTTTGAAATGATTACTGCAGAAACAAACCATTACGCAGAATGTAAACAAGCTGGAAAAAAAAAGATAGCTTGTGGTTTCCTGCAACTGTAGATGAAATACGGGCATTTTTTGCCATAAATATTATTATGGGTATTAGACAGTTACCCAGAATAACAAATTCCTGGAGCGATCAGGAACCTTTTGGCGATGAATATATTTCCAGTATTATGAACGAGTACGATTCGTGAAGCTGAACCAATATTTACATGTGAGAGACACTAGCAGTACCCCAGTACGTGGAGAACTTTGAGACAAAAATTATGCAATAGAATTGATTAAGAACCCTTTCTTTAATTATGTTCCAAATATCACATTAATATGTTGATAAATAAAAAAGTTACAGGTGTTTAATGAGACTAGTCTAAATTCATGATTATTTTAGAATTTAATTGAAACTCATGAGGGGTGTATTTTGGTCAGAAATATAGTAACGAAAGGGTTAAAGCAATGAGACTGGAAGGCTACATTATTACAGCTGATTTTCAGATTTTTTACTTTTAAAAAATGCATATTTTGCAAATGAGAAAAACTAGATCTGGAATTACTTCCTCTGAAAATACTGTGCCCATTTTCATTACTTCATTGAGTCAACTGCTTTTCGTGCATTAACTTGTGCACTGCTTGCAGAGTAATTATGGGTTCATTGCTTTTGCGAGTTGTATGCAGTCTAGCTCGGCAACCTTTATAAAACCACTAACAACACCAATATGTCTTGGTTTTTCTACTGTTGTTTCCATGCTTTTTGTATATATATAATTCTCTTCATCGCAAAGCTTTCATTTGTTCTTTTCGGATGTGATAAATGTGACAGCCATAGTCGAAAGAATCAGAGTTAATTCCTCGGAAGTGCCTGCAGCTCTGGTGTTGAGTGCGCGTTGTTTTCTTTTTCCTTGTTCTTCTTTTTATTCTTCAATGCAGTGTCCATGACTGTCAGCAGGTGACTGACAACCATCAGATTTCCTGTTTAAATACTTGCTGGTAGGCACCAGCCCCTATAGCTAGTTAACTGTCACATGACACAACTTAAGCTTCAACTGAGCAATAGAGGGGAAAGACATGTAATTTTGGCCCATGCTCTCTCTAGGCCTACCTTCCAACAGAGTTCTTTGAATTTCAGCTCCATCAGGCAAAGCTGTCAAACCTTTGAACAGTCGGGGAGGGGGGCACACACTAAACTAGATATGTTCCCTCCGCTAAATGCTGTTTAAGTGTCAGCCAGCCTCACCTGGTGATGCTATTTCTCAGTTGGCATGTTATGGCATTCAAACCATTTTGAGTCTTCTTGTTTCAGCCATATACAGAAGCTGACCTTTTTGACCGCCTTCTGTATCCTCCTTGTTATTTTTCTCAGCTCTGCGCTCGAAAATCCAGATCTTCTTTTAAATAGCATTGCCATTTTCCTTTCAATGAAGCCTCTTGCCTCCACTGCCAAGTGGTAATACTCAACAGCCCACCCCTGTTCCCTGCACTCTTCTATTAATCTCTCATATTCCTCTCCTTCCGTCACTCTGCATTAGCAATGTTCTCTTCCCATGGCACTGTCAACTCTATCAAAATTCCAAAGGATTAAGTCTGATCATTTTGTTGTTATTATGAGTGGGAATATTACTTGTCTTTCCAAATCCGCAGCCAGCTCCCAGTAACCTTTCCATCTTTCATCTGTCTTGTATACTTTTCTGGACCTAGTTTTATGTCCTTTTCCCTCCTTCTGGAAGAATATCCTTCCGCACTTTTCCACTTTCGTGTACTGTCCCCTATTGTACTCCTCGATCTTCTCCTTGAGTGCTGTGCTTATAACACCAAGGACTTGGTTTGTGATGCCATGTATATCTGTCCAGTGCCAGTCTGCAGTTTGACAGGACATGTCTCATTGTTGCTTTCTCTCTGCATTTACATTCATCAGCCGTTTGTATGCTCCACTGGACTAAGTTGGCTGGCGATGGCAAAACATCGAAAGTGGATTTGATCAGGAAGGATATTCTTGCTCGTTCCCAAGCCCAAAGTTCTTTCCATGTGATTTTGCGATTGACCACATATTCCTCCCATCTTAGGCACTGACCCTGTTGGCTACACTGCACCAAATGTATGTTTTGCCTTTCTTTTTCCTCTTCAAGACCATTCCGTCCCAAGTCATTATAAATGGTATTATTTTAACCATATATCCATTCATCTGTTTAATTTCTTTAGCAAGTCTATTGTATGTTTGTATTTTTGTCATTTCGACTTCGTCCAATTTTGATTATTATTGTTTCTTTTCTTTCGTGGTCAAATATTGCAATATCAGGATTATTGTTTTCTATATGGTTTGGTGTTATTACTGGGCTATCTACTAAAATCTTAACCTTTTCATTTGTCGTTACCTTTTCTGTTTGAACGTTTTCTGGGAGTTTTTTTGGTATGTTATATTGCTGTAGTAGGTTCGCAAAGATTATTTTGGTTACCTTATCATGTCTCTCTTTATATTTTCTGTGTGCTATTCTTCTACATTGCATTGCCATATATTCGATATTTCCATTGTATTTTACAATATCTGCATGTCTTTTTTCTTCCATAATAGTTGTTTCTGCCTTGTAAATACTGTATAATATTTTTATCTATCATTAAGTATTTGCTTTGTTTTATAAATTTCAATGAGTCTATTTTTGATACTGCTTCCTCATTCAGGTGTTTATAGTATTCACCGTGTATTTCTTTGTGTGATTGTTCCTTGATTATTTTTTCTCCCTCGTATTTTCTGTATTCATTGACATTATTCATATTATTTTTTATGCATTCTTTTTTTTATTTCTATAATACCGTAACTAATATATTGGTGAAATTTACCATGGTGGAATATACCGTGGTGAAATTTACCTATCATAAAATTTACCTGGTGGAATTTACCAGTCACCATTTCGACTGTAGATACAAGGTCAGAAATCAGGAGATTAGTTGATTACATTGACCCCCAGTACTTGACCAGCATTTTATTTTATCAACCACACCCAAAGGATAAAGACAAAGTTGATTTCAGCAGGATGTGCATTCAGTGCATAAAGAACCAAAATAAATACCGTACGGAATTATTAGTTTACTAGATCATTCACGAGAACTGCACATT
Source organism: Octopus bimaculoides (assembly GCF_046866305.1). Classification (NCBI taxonomy): domain Eukaryota; kingdom Metazoa; phylum Mollusca; class Cephalopoda; order Octopoda; family Octopodidae; genus Octopus; species Octopus bimaculoides. The sequence goes on along the minus strand of NC_142932.1, from coordinate 68,044,566 downwards.
GTAGTTTAGACTAAATGGCTGAGTATTCCAGAGACATTTGTACTCCTAATATCATTCAGACAAAATCAGTATGATACTGCATGTGACAGATGGGCTCCATAAAACTCAAAGTTCATTTTTCGAGTAATAATAATAATAATAGTAATTCTTTATATAGGCTACCAACCATAAGCACAAGGCCTAACATTTGTAAGGAAGGGAGCTAGTCAATTACATCAACCCCAGTACTTGACTGACACTTATTTTATCGAACACAAAACAATGAAATGTTAGGTCAACCTCAGCAGAATTTGAACTCAGAATGTAATGGGTTGGAAGAAATACAAAACATTTTGTTCAATGCTCTAACAGTTCTGCCAGTTAGCCACCTTAACAACAAAAATAATCTTTTCTTCTATAGGCACAAGGCCTGAAATGTTGGAGGAGGAGGCTAGTTGATTACATCGATCCCAGTGTTCAACTGGTACAATTTAGGTCCTAACGGTCAAATGATGAAGAACCAACCATCCATATATCCATCTATGTGAGTGTGTGTGCAGTGTGAGTATAGTGTGTGTAGTATGGTGCTTGCCATTTCCAAGCTCATATTTTCTGCCAGCAGTCACTTTCTCTCATTTATAGTTGGGACACTACACTCAACTCTTTACACATGCTACCACATAGAATTGGGTTCTTTACCTGATTACCAGTTTCTATTCCCAGTTGGAACTGATTCCGTTATATCATCAGTGGTTTTATGCAAATTATATAAAAGTTGGGAGGTGGAGTAGGGGATTGAGAATGAAGAAACAATGTGCAGAGGAGAGGGGGAGGCTGGAAGAAATGGATTGGAAGTAAGATAACATGAAACAGAACAGATGTCAATAAGACAAGAGGCAGAGGGGTGCAAACAGAGAGACGGTGTGGGAAATTGAACAAACCAGGGAAAGAGGGAGAAAGAAAAAGAGAGGTGCAAGAATAGTAGTGGAATGGGTTGAAGAAAAATCGAATAACAACGGTAGAAATGTGATGGGGGAAGGAATCAGAATGTTCAACTCTTGTTCATAAATTACAAGTCAGATCCTATTCTCGCAATTCCATGAGTACCATTTTACAGACATTTACCTGATTGTCAAGAAGTAATACTTGTATACTCAATACTGCAAATTAGATATTCTTCAGGCTTAGCTAATGATTACTTTACTCTTCTTTAATATAATTGAAACCCATATTAGAGTCTTAAGTGTCATATTTACCTGGATTACCAGCAAATTGAGTTCAAAAACCTAAGAGATACTCTTTCATTTGTTTCAGTCATTGGACCACAGCCATACTGTCTATAAGAGTTTAGTTAAACAAATCAACCCCAGTATTTTAAGTTTGGTTTTTATTGTAGTAGATGTTTGTTTTTGCCATGCCACTAAGTTACAGGGACATATACAAAACAATGCCAGTTATCAAGCATTGGAGGAGACAGATACAAACAGACATACACAAACATATTCATAGGTATAATATAGATTTTCTGGAGCCTTTAGTTCCAAAGCCTTAAAATTAATTGTATGCGTTTTTTAATTAAAAGGTACCAAAAACCAGATTCTTGATAAAAAATGGCTGATCTTTCTGAATCAGGGATGGTCACTTTGGTCAACAAACACTAAATTAAACAAATATTTAGCTTACTTGAACAATTAAATGAAATGAAATACCTATACATTAGTGTAAATCAGTGGCTCTCAACCATTTTTTTTTCTATGGACCCCTTTTATTCCTATTTTACTTGGATAGACACCCTTAGTCATTCAATGTTTTAAAATTCCTATTATATTTTTATAATTAGATATTATTAAGAATTGTGTGAAAAATTGCTTAAGTATTTTGTGTATTGTAGAAGTAGATCCAATTTATTGCACATAAATTTTAACAAAATTTTAATATGGACCCCCAAAAGCCATATGAACCCTGATTGAGAACCACCTGGGTAAATTATAAGAGATTCCAGACCATAAGTGACTGGAAAATCAGTGTTGTACCTCTATACACAGCTTCCACACAATTTCCATCTACAATTCACTCACTAAGTACTACTTGGCCTGAGTATTACTTGGTTCAAGGTGTGGGATAGAAAAACTGAACTTCAAAGCTAGTTTCTTATTTCTTTACTGCCCACAAGGGGCTACACACAGAGGAGACAAACAACGACAGACAAAGTGATTAAGTCGATTACATCAACCCCAGTGCGTAACTGGTACTTAATTTATCGACCCCGAAAGGATGAAAGGCAAAGTCGACCTCAGTAGAATTTGAACTCTGACCGTAAAAACAGACGAAATACCGGTAAGTATTTCACCTGGTGTGCTAACGTTTCTGCCAGCTCACCACCTTAAAGCTAGTTTCTATGAAGACATCATCTTTCCTAAATACAAAAGGCAAAGATGTCTACATCAATGTCCAAACAACCCAATACATTATAGTAGATATTACAAGATGACAATCAATTTAATGTGTTGTTTAGTTTATTGCAACTTACCTTCATTTAGAGATAGTAATGTTACTGCAGTAGAAAGCCGTCCACTGCCAAGACTAACCAGATGAGGTTTCTCTGAATGAACCTTGTATGCTGACCCAGCTTCAGTGACTTCCAGCTGGTCCTGTACAAAATGAAAATATATTAGATTAATAATGAAAACGGTTTTAGCAAACAACTACATACAGTTACATAACAAGCTTGTGGTGAAAATATAGTAATGTAACAGCTAAACACACACACACAGAGTTATATAGCCACCGTGCTGTTAAACATACAATTTTATAACCATAAATGCACAGAAGTCACTTGCTAACAAGTATAAACTGGTAGCTTGTACCATGATTTCACAAATTGTTTTAGGTGTCTATATAATCACAAGCAGACATCCTCTCAACTTATTTTTGACTCAGCAGAGCATCAAGGATGTGACAGCTGGAGGGAAAACAGGGCTCTACCAGCATTCAGCTGGTCCTCAATTAAAGCTGAAGCAATGTGAAACAATATGCTTTGCTCAAAGATATAGAGTACCACCTGATCCAGGAACTGAAACCATAACTTTATGAGTATAAGGTCAAACCCTTCACTAAGTATGAATGATGGAATAATAATAATGTTTAAAGCAACAAAACACAGGGATAAATGTTAGCAAGGGCATTCAGTTATAGCTCCTTATGATCTAAGTTCAACTATCATTGAGGTAAACTTGAAATCTTTCATCCTCCCTATCCTAGATATATCCACCTAACTATCTGTTTTTCATGCAGAAGCTAACGCAAGTATAGTCCAAGTTTGCACAAGAAATATCATTAAGTCCATTGTTCCATTTACCACAGAAGAAAATATATAAACAATAACACTGTTGCATTCTTCATACTAACACTACTGTCTCAGTCCATCTAGCCAAAAAAAAAAAAAAAAAAAAAAAAAAGTACCATGACATTTCAAATATCCACTGGACAAGTACTTTGGTATTTTGACCTACTGGCTACAAATCATCCAATTATTCACTCTGCTTCCAATGTCAGTTAATCAGTATTCATTGTTGGATAATTCTGCTTAGAAAAGACCACACCAATTAGCTGCTTCTATCATAGTTGCCTTTAGATTAAACAAAGTAGATTAACAACACTGTCATTGGGACAGGTAACAAGACAGATTCAATATATTCTGTGTTATCACTATCTGACAATGGTACATACTGAAAGCTACAAACGATGGTAGACACCAATAGCTACAACCTACTCATTATCTCAGAAAGCAGAATTTTACAGATGTTCAGCAGGTGTAACAAACTATGGTAGACGCCAACAGCTACAATCTACTCATTATCTCAGAAAGTAGAATTTTACAGATGTTCAGCAGGTGTACTGGAGACTTACAGGGATGAGAGTAAAATTAATGATTTTGTGGTTAATTAATGATTTCTAACATTGACACAAGCTAACAAGTTTAAGGGAAGAGGTTAAATTGATTATAAAGACCTTAATACTTGACTGGTATATTTTATTGACCCTAGACAGATAAATGAGATAACTGGCTCAAGAGAAATTTAAATTCAGAGTGCAGGGATCATTAAAAAAAAAACATTTTTTTTTTTAATGGTAAGAACTGACACTAGTAGCATGTGAACTCACAATCAACAGACAGTAAATACATTCCTGCAATAAATGCTATAAAAAAGATTCAGCTGCAAGAGTAGGTTATTTATTGTTATTCAAGTAAAATAATAAAATTATGAAGCGACAAAAATTTTTACAATGAACACATAATGTAAAGCTATCTCTTCTATAGGTTTCTGTTGACTTTTGACAGCTTTATAGAGACACTACTCTGTCATATATCACACAAGAGGACAAACTGATATAACAAAAGTAGCAGGGAACACACAGATACACAGCGAAGTACAGACACCATTGATGGGTGGACATAAAAACTGTGTCCACATAACTTACAGGTGTATACTTCACTCTCCTTGATAACATAGTTCATGCTACTTGAGGGTAGTATAAAACATCTACATATCATTAAGCATGTATGTACACATAAGTGTGTGAGCACATATATATATATATATATATATATATATATGAAGCAGTGTAATATGTATGTAAATACATGTGGCTGCATTTATGAGTAGGTGTGTGTTTGTGTATATAGTTGTGTCTCTACATACATGTGTGTATATTATGTATATGTTTGTAGTTATGCATGCACATACAGACAAGTGTATGTATACATAAATGTGTGTGTGCATAGCCATGTTTTATAAGCAGTATGTGTATGCAGTTGTATAAGTAGGTATTTGTGTGTGTACACTCAAACATAGCAACTATGACTGAAGCAGTCAAGAAATCCTCACTCACCCACCTCTTCCACTGTCAATACCCAAAGAAAAAAAGAATGCGAAAAGGAAGTAGCCCAGCTCCTACCCTGCAAGTTGTTAACAGTATTGGGCATTGTGTATGGTAGTAGAAGCAGTAAGGACCGAGACTGACATAGTTTAAATAGTAACCCCCAAAAAGTAGGACTATTTACATTTGAATGCAAACTGGTTGAAACAGAGACAAGAAAGGTGTATAATGGGTTGTAAAGGAAGTTTCTTAATGCTTATGGTATTAACCACTTTAATGTTTCAGTGGGGAGAGGGAGACAGCAGTAAGATTAGTAACATTAATTCTCTCTCTGTATATGTATGTGTGCACACAAAACACAAATATACATAGAATGGGTGAGAAGGTGCAACTGCAAGCAAGGAATAGACAAGCACTGCATTAGTTAGAGCTTGGAATGATCAAATTCTTAAATTCCAACTTCCTAATCAGAGTAAAGTAATCCAGCAGAACAAGAGTTGGCCATAAAGAACAGAAAGCTTGAATGAATAATGAAGAGGTAAGAGGGGGGAAAAAAACCCATAAAAGGAAAGAATTTGTTTATGAGATGTTATGTGTGTATAGAATTTTATATATGTGTATTTATATAAATATTTATATATACTTCATATTCAAAGCTCTGATGAAGCTATAAGGTGTTACCCAACCACCCAGCTATGAGTTCATTGCATCTTATAGCAGTAAAAACTGCAAGATAACGAAGTTCATAAGGTGTATGTGTGTGCGCACACCCTTGTCTTGACATCATGTAATGGTTGTGAATGAGCAGCACCATCATGCAGGCAAAGATGCTTGCATCTATTCTTTGTTTTATTAAACATGTCTGACTAAGAGGAAATGTTACTTTGCTTAGAAACAGATGAGCTAGTGACAGGAAGGGCATCTGGCCATAGAAAATTTGACTCAATGAATCCCATAAGACCCATGGAAGCATGGCAGAGTAGACATCAAAAAGATATGATGATGATGATGCCCACACATACATGCAAATAACCACTTGGTCTAATATAGTTTCAAAAAAGAAGAATAATACACTTAATGAAAAAATTGCTTGCTTTCATTATTAGAATAGACAAAATAACAGGTGGGGGATGGTGTTGAAATGTTTTTTTTTTTTGTTTTTTGTTATGACTGAGGAGAGTAGAATACTCACAGACACCAAAAGAAAACATTAAAAAAAAAACATATTGAAGTGGGCAGTTAATTAATATGACATAGTTTATGAGGTGACATTGAACAATAAATGAATTTTGATGAAGAAAGGCAGGGAAGACAACCCTTGAAATTTAAATCAAAATAAATTATATTTCTCAGACTATATGGCACCACTAAATCAGAGGTGAGTCTGACCTTTGACTGCATGATGATAATGTGACTAAACTGTACCGCACCACACTCTACCACCACCACACTGAACTCCATTACAATAGACCCATTACCCTACCTCCCACTACACTGGTCCCATAGGAGTCTGACCTTTAGTAATATTGTAATAACTTTAGATATGGTTCAGTATTATTAAACTTGACTATATTTTAATTAGAATGATTTAATTCATACACATACTCACTGTAAAAGTGTTGCTCTGTTAAATATGTTAATAGACACATAACTAGTATTTCTACAGTAAAGGTTAGGAAGAAATTATAACCCTGCTGACTGACCATGTTATAGAATCTGAGAAATTCAAGGACAAACAATGACTTTAAGAATATTAATTCAAGTGAATAATTAAGAAAAGTTTGTCTGTCTTTTCTCTTTATTTCTAATTACACAATTTATTGGTTTCAATTAATAGTAAAGGAATGAATGAAAGACAGAATGAATGATAGGATAAAAGAGTGAAAGACGAAATAAAAGAATCAATAATAGATGGAATGAATGATGGACTTCATATAAATGACCAACACAATATCCCTAACCAACTAGCAAAGGCAGGGGGTCTCCAAGCTATTGCTTAACATACTAGAAAGTGCAACCATTTGTCCTTCAATTCACATCTTAAGACTATATTAAAAAGATAAAAAGGATACTTTAGATAGGGTAATCCTACATATAATATGTCTGGAGTGAGAGGGGGGTGGAGAGAGAGGGGGAGAGAGAGAGAAAGAGAGAGAGTCACTGCTTGAATGTTTTTGATGATATGTCTATAGGATTAGGGTTAAACAATGTTACAGTCATCACTAGTTTAACATCTTTTACCATATCCTTACTATCATCTTGATGGAACCTTCAGGTACCATCTCTCTATCTTACTATGATTTTGGTGAAACACCCTTAGTTATCCTCACCACATCTTACCATCAGCTGTCTGGCTCCCTCAGCTACCCTCCCAATATCATTCTATCATTTTCATGACTCCTTCAACAATTCTCACCCTGTCTTCATTTTGTTAAGTTCATCAGTTACATCTTATTAACAGATAAAAGATTGAGTGGTTGTTGTTTTTAGCCCCAGGTTAGCTCTGGTTGAGAGGACTTATGATCAAAAGAGATTTCAGCCATGACCATCCTGTCTCTTTGTGCATCTACAACTACACTGACAAAACTGTCCTCCCTTTTTTAAGATAGTCTAGTGTAATAAGAGGTAATTTGGCTGCTAGAATGACTTCACATAGTCTTTTGTACACAATCCTAAACAGCAACTAATTAGTAGAACTGACAGCTATTTCAAGCTGACACAGACATTAATGATTACACAAATAAAGCCTAAAGAACTAGTGTAAGTGGGGAAGATGTTGAACAACAAATGGATTAAGTTAGAAAACTGACATTTTGAGTTCATGTCCAGTGACTTCTTCATCTTCCTCCAGGATCCATAACAATATCGATAACAGCGAATCAAGTATGACTTCTATTCTTATAAAAAGATCTGGCTCAGGCTAAAAGCAATACTAATTCTCATAATTCTCCGATGATTGACAACGCACACACACACACACACACACAAACACTAGTTTGTAGATGTCCACATGTGTATGTATGTATGTAGATGTCCACATGTGTATGTAGTGTATGTGTATGTGTAGTGTATATAGTTGCCATGTCTATATGTGTTTATAGTAACTATGTGTAAAAGTATGACACTGCTTGTATGATGATGAAACTCTTACAAATACCACATGATGTCAAAATATGGAGACACACATGCTAACTGCCAGCAAACCATGGAACAACCTTTCTTATTCTTTACAGATGCAACAACAGCCTTCTAATTGATGATACACCCTTCCGTCCTGTGGATTCCAAGATGTTAGGGCTTCAGTCATAAATGTGGGCAGGATAAAAGATAGGTCTGGTGTGACTGGGGAAATGCTGGAGGGGAAACAAGTGAACGTTTGTTGCGTGCAACAGGTACGATGGAAAGTATACTCAACCAAACTTCTTATGGGCAAAAGACAAAGCTACAAATTCTTCTGAAGGAGTAACAATGATGGTAGTGACAGAGTAGGCATAGTGTTAGTTGAGAAATGAATGGAGAAAGTAATTGAGGTATAGTGAGAGTATGTGACAGGATTATCAAGATGCGGCTAGTTATAGACAACTCAACAGCAACAGTTATCTTGGCATATGTCCCACAAGCAGGACTAACAGAAGTACAGAAGGACTGTTTCTATGAGACTCTTCTGCAGATTACCTCAGCAACAACTGACAATGATTTCATTATCGTGGCTGACGATTTCAACGGTCATGTTGACCAACACATCAATGGCTTCCACTCATACAAGGAAGCAATGGATATAGTGAAAGAAATGAGGAAGGTCTACTGTTCCTGGAGTTCTGAGATGCAACTGATCTAACAATTTGCAACACACTTTAGAATCTGGTACACATGCAAGTCAGACAGATTATGTTCTTGCCAGCAAAAGGTACAGAACATCCGTTGTAAATGCCAAAACTCTTCCTGGAGAAGAATGTACTGCACAACATAAATTAATGGTTACTGACTTCATAGTTAAAGCTAGGAAGACACAGAGATAAATGACATGGAGAAGGAAGACATGAAAATTGAAAGATCCTGCAATTGGGAAGGTGGAAATTTAGATACCTGTAATGTAGATGAAAACTGGGAATTTCTATGAAATAACTTGTTCAACACCAATGAACAGACATGTGGCTGGATTAAAGTCCCAACCAAGCCAAAAGTAACATGGTTGTGGAATGATACAGTGGATAGGGCAATAAAGGCAAAGAAACAGGCATGGAAAACTTGGAAGGAAGGGGTTAGTAGGAAACATTACCAAGTGGCTTGAAGAGCAGTTAGGCAAGAGCTATATTCGGCTAATCATGAAGCAAAGAAGAAGAGATTTGGACATGTCTTGCAGCATGAGGATCAGAGGTGTGAAGTGTTTAGGATCACAAAGCAGTGTGAAAGAGAGAACCAAGATGTCATTGGTGAGAAGCATATTTAGAATGATGAAGGCATATTTGTCATTGATATGAAAGATAACAAAGTGGTGTAGAAGTGCTATTATGAGAATGCAAGGGATGAAGAGAGGTTACATTGAGCAGACCTTACAGAGAAACCAATTCAAGTTGATTGCCACATAGAAAATAAGGTGATCAAGGAAATGAAGAGTAGGACAGCTGCAGAGATGCTCAAAACATCTGGTGAGGTAAGCTACAGGATTACCACTCAGATAGTAAATAAGGTTATACATGGGGGAGTCATATCCATTGACTGGTGTAGCAGTATCATTGCAAACCACTGCAAAGGCAAAGGGAGAATACCTTTGAGAGAAGCAGTTATAGAGGAATTAAATGAATGGATCAAGTTATGAAGGTCACAGAGAATGTCATTGCACAATTGATTCATGGAAGGATAGATAAGATGAAGCTTGGTTTCATGCCTAGAAGAGATGCAATCTTCCCAGAGAGGCAACTACAGGAGAAAACTTGGTGATGAATAAACCATTGTTCCTAGCCTTTGTTAACCAAGAGAAGGCATTTGACAGGGTACCATATTCCATAATCTGGTGTTCACTAAGGAAACTAGGCTTCTGAGAACTGTGCAAGCTATGTACAAAGATGCAGTAAGTAAAGCAAGAGTCAACAATAACTTCAGTGAGGAATTTAGTGTGAGGATTGGAGTCCATCATGGCTCAGTTCTCGGTCTTCACTATTAATCATAGTCATACATGCCATCACTGAGGAGTTTAAGACTGGTCATCCATGGGAACTCCTATATACTGATGATCTAGTTCTCATTGGTGAACATATAGGAGAGTTAGAGAGGAAATTCCAGGCATGGAAGCTAAACCTAGAATTGAGAGTTCTTAAGGTGAACTTAGCAAAGAGGAAAGTTTTAGTAAGTAGGAAAGACAGGATCCTGGTACCCTCAGGGAAATAGCTTTGTTTGATATGCAGAAAAGGAGTAGGTATAAACTCCATATGCTGCACTCACTGTAAGCTATGGATAGAGAAGAGATGTAGCAGAATCATAGACAAACTAGCAAAAAACATAAGCTTCATATGTGACAGATGGACTGGAACAGTATGTTCCATGAACACACCAAAAATGAACCCCTTGAATAACTGAATGGCTCACTAGAAGTAGTTGAAAGTTTTTGTAACTGAGGAGATGTCATCAACAAAAAAAAATGATTGCCTTGAAAGAATAGCAGCCTGATTAAGAACAAGTTAGAAAAAGTTCAGAGAGCTGTGTGCATGAATGTGTTGAGAAAGACTTGGCATAAGAGAAATCAGATACAAGAAAGAAGACTGTGCTACTACAGATATGTGATGTGTAAGAATGAGGACAGATGTACTAAGAAGTGCTGATCACTAAATGCAGCTGGAGCCTGTGGACAAGGAAAACCCAGGAAGACATGGGATAAAGTGGTGAAGGCTGGCCTCAGGACATTGTGCTTTGCAGGAGAAATGACAAAAGACCTGGACATCTAACAATATAAAGTTCTCATGAAAATCTACCCATTGCAGTAAAACTGGTGTGTACATATGTGAGTGTGAGTGTGTGTGTGTGTGTGTGTGTGTGTGTGTGTGTGTGTGTGTAGGTGGGAGTGTGTGTGCATAATAAATACCCTCCTCACATCTCTACCCCCATACAATCTTGCAACCCCTCCCCAACTACTACATGATATGCACTTGAACACATCACCACTATCTCTTTGGGGATACCACTAATTCCTTTTCACTCATCCACCTAAAGGTGAGTTACCATGTAGCTCCTCTACAACATGAACCTGCTCTACCCCAACCTCTTCCCTCATACCTTAATCCCTATATAACATGAGGATACAGTGCCCCCATCTCCTTGAGTTTAAAGACTTGCAAGCTACAAAATGACCTTAATAGTGAAGTGGCATGAAAAGAAGCACCCAGTACAAACTGTCAAGTGGTGCTAGGCATTAAGAAGGGTATTCAGGTGTAGAAACTATGCCAAAGCAGACATTGGAACACAATACCATCCTTGGACTCACTGAATCCAGACAAACCATTCAAACCATGCCAGTATGGAATATGGATGTTAAATGATGATGATGATATGGTGGCCTTATTTCAGTTTCTGTCAACTAAATCCACTCACAAGGCTTTGGTCAGTTTAGAACTATAGTAGAAGATACTTGCCCAAGGTGTGATGTAGTGGGACTGAACTCCTTAATCACACAGCTATGCTGTGCCTATTAAGTATATAGATGCAGGCATGGCTACATATCTAACCCTAAAGAATGGCCACAAAAAATTGAAACTAAATTTTAAATGTATCGCAAGGTCACTGGACATGAAATGGAAGTGCACAGATGTGGGGAACATTCAGTTTTAAGAATCTTAAGAATAGATAAAATTTAGTTGGATATTGATTCAGCTTTTATTCTGGGTTCATCTGGATTCCATTGAGTTTATGCTGAATTGTGAGTTGAGAGGGGAGACAGAGATACAGAGAATGAAAGGGATAGAGGGAGGGAGAAAGCATATAAATGGGCAACATGAAAAAATGGAAAGAAACAATCGCTAATAATGAAAGAGTAAAGAAAGACAAAAAAAAAATTATCAAATAGCTGGGACAGTCTATAAAGTAAAGTTGACATTCTTTAAAAATAAAAAAAAAATGGATTGAAATTCCTTAAAAGTCACAAAATAAATATAATAGAGCAAAAGAAATTGTAATTAACAGAAGACTGTCAAGTTTTTAGATTTTAAGACTGAAGAGAAATTTGGAAATAGAAACAAAAGAAATAAGCAAAAAGATTTAAAAGGAAAAAAGAAATAAAATGTTTTCAGAGAAAATTGAAAGTATGTTTTTACCAAGTTTGGATTTATTTAGATAATATATATAAATGGGTTAAAACAGCAAAGTGTAGCTGAAGGGGTTGGAATAAAACATAGGCAGAAATAATATGAGTTTTAGCCAGTAAGATAGGTTTAATGTTAACAGACATCAAAGAAATTAATTAATAACACATTTACAATGTTTTGTGCTACATTGATAGAAATTTTGGTTTATCAGAATAGTAAAAAAGTTAGCAGTAAAGATAAATCTGACAGACATAATTGGTTACGCCATGTTTTAGGGTGTTTCAGAATCCAGATAAAACTCATGGTTATCAAAAGTACTTGAGGGCTAGCACTTGGAGAACTATTGGTTGATGTAGAGGAGCTATATGGTATCTCACCCTTGGATAATAAAAGAAGAGATACACAATGCCTGATAATAAAAAAAAAAGAAAAACTGATTGGTCATGGCCAGAATGTTTTTGACCATAAACCTGTCTGATCAGGGATGGTTTAGTGCTAAACAACAACAAAAGGTAATTGGAAACTAAAATGAAGAAACCAAAGAGAGATAGAAAGAATGGTTATCATCATTAATAAAATAATGTAGTACCAAAATTAATGACATCTAATCCCCAGAACATTCGTTTTCAAAGAGCCTTATCTCTTATGGTACTGCTTCAGCATGTAAGGAGGATAATTCTATATTACCGAAGATTATTTCAGAAGATATTTGGAGGATTAGAAAAATCTACAATAAATAATGCTTTCAAGAAGAATGATAAAATGATGTAGAATTCTGTAATGACTAAATCAAAGTTCTAAAAATAAATTATAAATTTGTCAGAGATGAAAGAAGTTATGAAAATGATAAAATTTAATCTGTAATTTCTACTTTCTATCTCTCTGGTGGCCACTGAAAATAATTATGAATGATTAATAATCACTTGAAATTACAGTCATCTGGTACTAACATCTGCCAGACTCTTTCTTTGCATATTTTCAGCAAGATTATTTTTTATAAACTTCATTACCTAATTCTTTATCTTCCCATTAGGTGTCATTAGTTGTGAGAGACAAACTAAAGAATTAAAGAGGACATATTAACTACTACATAACCCATCACTGATGTTTCAATTATCCTTGTTACACAACGAATGAGATTGAAATCAGCAGTTTCCAACTTTGTTTTACTCATGGCACCTTCTCCTCTTCTTTACCTCAGTGGTCCCACTTCATAAATGTTTATTAAATGAAAAAATATTTTCCCATTCGTCAAGTTTATTAGTTGCAGCTGTGTCATCTAAAAACAAACATGTCCATTTTTTTAGCAGAGGAAACTGTGTTTAACAAACAAAACTCTATAAAGACATAAATGTGTGTGTAGGAGTCATATTGCAGTAAGGTCTGACATACATTAACTTTAATAATGTGGAATTTATTAACAAGAAAATATTATTAGAAATCCTAAAATATATAAACTCAAAGAAGTATGAGGAAAATGGATGTTAAATGATGGTGGTGATGCTGATGACAGTGGTAGTGTGGTGGTGAAACTGATGATGATGACATTGGGGGCATGATTATAGTGGTGGTAATAGTGGTGGCTAGGATGATGATAATGATGAAGGCCATCTGTACTGTGGTACACCAAGCTACATCTCATTGCACAACAATGTATTGTCGCACATTGCATTGAGGTGCCATGCAATGTAATGAAGAGTGCAACAAAAATAATCTAATTTTATTTAAATAATAATGCAGAGGTTCTAATTGTAACTATTATTTCTAACTATCACAGACACTACAACTCTTAAATTAATTATACCTTTCTAGATTACATCTTAATGAAACTATTTTACTTCAGTCTTTAAATAGAAACTGTAGAAGAAATCCCAGCAGAAGTCTCAAAGTCAAACCATGCCAAATCTAGGCAGCAACACTTTCATCATTTTATAAACTGAATCAAGTTTAATAAATCTTTACTGCAAAACTGTTCTACACCATCTGATTCAATCTTGTCTGTTTTGGTCACATTTTTTTTTTGTTTGACACACTGAAACCAACAGACCAATTATCATGCATCTGCCTATTCTGGAGTAGTAGACATGTAGATTTCTAAGTATTTGGGTGGCCAGAAAACAGCATAGTAGTAATATACTCAGACCCCTATCAAAGTACTCTGTGCAACCAATGGTACAATACTCTGACTACAGTACTGTATGTACTCTACAGAACCAAATCTCACATCATACAGTGTGTAATATAGTAACAGATCAAACTAAAACATGTTATATCACAAATACTGGACTGAGATGCTGCTTCTAAACCTTTAACTACTTCTATTGTTGAGGTCTGCTGGCAAAGATGAAGACCACATAAATCAAAACAGATATTTCTTTTCTTTCCATTAATATTGACTAATTCAACAAAAGAAAATAATCCAAAGTTTCATTGTATTGTAGAGATGAGTCAAGAGAAATTATGTAAAGTGCAAAGTGTAAAAGAGAATATTCCTGCCATCCTGAAGTATGAATTGAGAGTCTCACATTGAGTATTCTCAAATATCTTGAAGAGAGTTCATTTGTTCTTCCATGCCTGTATTGTTTAGGCATATATTATTGAGACATTGTCAAAATTATGATGATAAGAAAACACACTATTTTGCTAATAATGTTGCTCTAATTGTTATACCACAATTCTAAATATGGACATAGGAATGCCAAAGGAATGGTACTTCTATGGATATTGGCAGAACTGTTAGAGAGCTTGGATCAAATACAGTTGTTTGTTTATGTTCTGAGTTCAAATCACACCAAGGTCAACTCTACCTTTCATCTTTCCAGAGTGGATTAAATAAAATACCAGTCATGTACTGGGGTACATATAACCAACAATATTACCCCACCACTACTTAAATGTGGTCCTGTGGCACTATTAGAAATTAATAATTAAACTATTTTAATAATAAATGAGTGAACATTTCTAGTGAAATTATTTAAATAAATTTTTAAATAAATAAAAACACTTTTTCATACAACATGAGAATCAGTAATTTATCTTATTCAAGTAAATTAACAAGCTTTTATAATGATGTAGTCATCAATGGTTAATTGATATTATTGGTTTACAAAAAGCAAATAGGATTTGTGACACTGAAACCTTTATTTAAATCATTAGGGACAAGAATTTGGTAGATTCTACTACATCAAAGTATTAAAGTATTGTTTTATTTCTTTCAGTCATTTGATTGAAACCATGTTGGGGTACCGTCTTCAGTCAAGTATTTCAACTATAATACCTTACCAGGAGATCATTTCATCAATCTTGGATGGTGGAACAGCTAAGTTGAGCTTGATGTAAATGGATGTAACTAGAACATAATCAAATATATATATTTTTGTTTGATGCATTAAAGCCAACAGACCAGTTATCATGCATCTACCTATTCATGAGTAAGTAGACATGTAGGTTGTTGCTAAATATTTGGTTGATTATCTCCATAACACAGATCTACTTAAATAGCACTGACCCAACATTTTATCAGATCAACAACACTAATATCATAAGATCTAAAATAGCCCAAAATTGATGTTAAAATGTATGATAATTAATCATTTCTTATACTGGCACAGGGCCATGCATCTTCATGAAGTGGTAATACAATCTATTGACTTAAACTCCTATAAACATAGGTTCTACAGGGTCCATTAGCCCTAAATGAATTACAAACAAGGTTGATGTTACTGAAATTTGAATTCAAAGGGAGATAAAACTAAATACTACACAGCATCTAATCCAGCCAGCCTACTGCAATAATTACAGCAGACAACTACCTGATTAATATTATAGAATTATAATAAATCATAATAAGTACAAATACAACCGGTCCTATATGCATTCTGTTTAATCACCTCACAATACTATATAACACAACCCATCCCACACAACACATCAAAATAATCACCATTCAGTATTATAATACAACAATCACCACCCAATACTATAACACAACACACATCATCAATATAATCACCATCCAGTACTATTATTCATGTTCTACACAATCACATCCTAATGCTACAGAAACTTTAATAAATAAAACCAAAAAAATGCTATTTTGTTGCTATTTCTTGTTGAGCATCTTCCTAACACCTAGAGCAAAGAAACTCAGCAGAATCATTAGCATGCTGGGCAAAATGCTTAGTGGCATTTCATCTGTCCTTACTTTCTGAGTTCAAATTCCACTGAGGTCAACTTTGCCTTTCATCCTTTTGGGGTCAATAAAGTAAGTACCAGTGACACATTGGGAGTCAATGTAACTGACTATCCCACTACCCCAGAGATTCAGGTCTTGTGCCCATAGTAGAAAAGATTATAATTATTACCATTACTATTATTATCAACAAGGTGATGAGCTGGCAGAATTGTTAGCACACAAGGCAAAATGCTTAGTGGCATTTCATCTGTCATTATGTCCCGAGTTCAACTTTGCCTTTCATCCTTTTGAGGTCAATGAAATGAGTACCAGTTGAACACTGGTATTAATGTAATCAACTTATCCCCTTCCTGAAATTGCTGGCCATGTACCAAAATTTGAAACCATTATTATTATTATCATCATCATCATCATCATCATCATCATTATGGTTGCAAGCTGGCAGAATCCTTAGCACACCGGGCAAAATGCTTAGTGGCATTTAGTTTATCTTCACATTCAAAGTTCAAATTCTGCCAGGGTTGGCTCTGCTTTTCATCCATTCAAGGTTGATGAAAGAAGTAGTAGTTTAACACTGGGGTCGATGTAATTGACTTACCCCCAACTCCCACGAAATTGCTGGCCTTGAGCCAAAATTTGAAACCATAATTATTATTATAATAAAAAGGCAGCAAGCTGGCAGAATCGTTAGCATGCTGGGTGAAATGCTTAGTAGTATTTCGTCCGGCACTATGTTCTGAGTTCAAATTCTGCCAAGGTTGACTTTGCCTTTCATCCTTTCAGGGTCAATAAATTAAGTACCAGTTGAACACTGGGATCGATGTAATCAACACATCCCCTCCCGCAAAACAGCTGCCATTGTGGCAAAATTTGAAACCGTTATTATTATTATTTCCATTCTTTGAAGGATTGGTGGTGAGCATACACAATTATGTTCCAAGAAAGACTCCAGATATAAACATAGATCAACTGAATAGCAAATTCAAGAGACTTTCAACCCAGAGAATATGGACAACATTTAGTAGCCATGATGAAAAAGATTGTATGGTGGACAAGATTAAAAAGCCTGTAAACAATTCTCTCTTCCACTGAACCCTATCTACTATTTCAAGTTTTATTTGGAAACAAAGGTGAAGGTAGGAAGAAAGGTGCTGCCCTTAGGTGAGTTTGATAGATGGTTGTAATGAGAATGACCTGCATGAATAGCTATACTTTCTAAGACAATTCTTTTTTAAATCTGCCAGTCTATAAATGTGTGAAGAGCTGTATGAGGAACAATGCATCTAATTAACTCCAGTAGCTAACATCACAGAAGACACTGTGTCAATAAAGTGTTTCTATATGACTACTGAACCTGCTAGAAATAGCAACAATATCCTCCTTACATCACACTTTACTGTATCAAATAAAAGATATATTGGGCAATGTAGTCTTTGGTGTACTAAAACACAGGACAGACATGGCTGGAATGTTTTGGATCATGAATCATTCTATCAAGACTAACCTGGGGCTAAACATCCACCATGCTATCTTTTATAAAGACAGACACATAACTGATCATGTACAAAAAAATTACAATTTTTAAATCTCACAACGAGGGATCATGTTCAACTCTCAAACTGAAAGTGTATGAACTATAACAAACATACACAGGTTTACCAAAGAATATTGGTAAATACACAAACACTTTGCTAAATAATTTGTTATGGCCATGTCAGAAGCTGATCTCAGTACCAAACATTCATCAGACATACAATGCACCTGCTGTTACTACTTATGGTAGTAAACTACACCTCCTCGTGGTACATGTTTGCTGGAAGATGGCTTGGAGCATAAAGGCAAACAAGAAGATACAGTATAGTTGTAGTGATGAAATATGAACAACCACCTTTTACATAATAAACTATTAGTCTAATTTGTTGACCAGCTGCATGTGGTGCTTCTCTATATAACATCATCCTGATAAGTTGATTAATAATGAACAGCAACAAAAGGATTTTAATAAAGTCCATGTGAAGTAAAATCAACAATTACATTCATAATTTAGAAACATGTCTAAAATAACATCTACAAACTATAAATATAATAGTCTAGACTGAACATTAAAGTGGATTTTATCTAAATAAGATTATTAAAATCTGATGGTGCTGGTGAATAAATGGCAAAAGCATAGAGTAAGAACTCATTAGTCATGCTGGGAACAAGACAATCCCTCTAGTGCTGGTACCACAGTAAAACACATTGAGTACACTACTATACGAAACAGATGGTGTATGAATGAAGAGAACACAGAGGACTCTTTAGTCTGGTCATGATGAAACATACCAAGTACATGCTGTGAAGTGGTTGACAATAAGAAGAGCATTCAACCTCAGAAAATGTAACAGAAATGAGTCATACAAGTGAGATGTGGTTTCTAACTCTTCTTATGGGACAGAAACTTGGAATAAAAACTAAGTTAGACTGCAACAACCTGTTCAATCCATGTGGAAGAGGAACTATAGCTCAGTGGTTAATCCATAAGTAGTTTATTTCAGATCTCAAGAAATATATTGTCTGTTGTACTTTAATAGAAAATCATTATCATCTTCATCACCTTGATATTTATTTTACATTTTTTTTATTGCCTAAAGTCACTTATAAAGTCTGCTTTTTTTATGTTTTTACTAGCAAGGTCTGTGGAGGAAGGGGCAGTGACAGTGGCCTTTACAGACCCTCTTCAAATGATGTAACTGATGTCTTTAATGTTGTAAGGCAATGGCATTCTGGTGAGGAGAGATAGGGCTTGGGTAGGTAACATAAAATGGATGAAGGAAGGTGGAAAGACAAGTGGGCCAAGGACACGTGAGTGAAGGTAGTGTGTGACTAACCATATAGGTGAAGCAGAGGCCATTACTGTAGTGACAGAAAAGAGAGAAGACAATATATATGTGGGCCAGAGGCTGGAATGTGTTGGTGTGTGACTTTATACCAATGAATGCAACATGTGCAATAGAAGGGAAAAGAAATTTATTACTGTTGTTTATACCCAAAGCTATGCCCATTTTTTCTAGTAGGTCTATGATCAAAGGAATTTCAACAGTAACCACCTCTTATTTGTTATCCACACACCCTGCATCTACATTATCCAAAATGTCTTTCCTTCTTTTTCTTTTTAGCTATCTTTTATGGGAGATCTGGTTGCTATTTCTGGCAGGCAAGTGACTACATAAAACTCCTCTATGGCTTGTTGCTTTTATTTGGTGGGGCTGTTTAGCCCCCGGTCCTTTGATCTAGCAGACCTATGATGTCTTCAGCTCTGCTTGAGCTTCTTCAACTGTAACCATTCCATCTTTTTTTGAAACATAGTAACTAACTACATTATCCAATATAACATTCCAATGTATCATTATCCAATGTAACATGGATGGGTACAATTTGAGGGATATTTAGCTGCTGTTTCTAACAGGTTGAACAACCGCACAGAAGATTCTTCTCTTTTTTCACTAAATATTAATTAATTTCACAACAATGTTCTAAAACTATAATTTCAATGAATAAATGAACTAATAGTGGATCTGCAGATGGATGAATCAACAGGGTCCAAGTGGAAGGGTTAGGGGTTCATATCCTGATATTGGCATCATAGTGACATCATGACAAAGACCAAAAGAATGATATTGACCACATCTCTATACCTTGACAGTAAACAGTCGGTGATTCTCACATGTAATAATGGAAGGCTTGAGGTTTGAATTTTGATAGCTACACAAAATATATCCTAACATTTAATATAATACTATATATTGATGTGAAATTCAATAAATATAAATACTGACATATATGGGAATTGTGGAAAATAAAATCTAAAATAGAATTAGTTCTTGATAGCTAGACAACGTAGAAGATAGACAAATGTCTTCTGTTATAGCTCTAGATTGACCAAAGCCTTGTAAGTGAATTTGGTAGAGATAAAAGGAGCCTGTCTATGTGTCATCATCATTTAACATCCATGTTCCATGCTGGCACAGGCTAGACAGTTTGACAGGATCCAATGGACCCGAGGACTGTATTGTGCACATGTCTGCAGATGTCCCTCCTAATATCAACCACTTTATAGCGTGTATGTGTGTGTGTGAGAGAGAGAGAGACAGACACACACACACACACACACACATGTATAAATATATCCTCTGGGCCACTTCTATTACATTCACTTTTCTGTAACTTGAAAGTATGCTCTGACACCTCTTCACCACTATCTTCTCTCCTTTTCCAGATGAAGTAGCCATGTATCACTTCTACTGCAACACACCTGTTTCTGACCTTCTGTCATATTTTAACCAATCATCAGCTGGTGTAAAGTCACCTCCCTCAATAACATCCACTAACTCAATTGAGGAGTCTTGTCATGCAAGTTACTTAGTGATTTTATTAGAGCCTGTGTCACAAAATGCAGCCAGTACACTCTGTGAAATGGTTGGTGTTAGGAAGGGTATCCAGCTAAAGAAATTGTATCAAAGCAGATATTTGAGCTTGATGCAGTCCTCTGGTTCACCAGCTCCTGTCAAACTGTCCAACCAATGCCAGATATTAATCAATGATAATGAGGATATTTATAGGTATGTGTGTGTTGTTGTCTCCTTGTCTTCACATCACATAATGGTTAAAAGTGAGACTCACTATCATACAAGCAGCGTTCTTTGTTTCCAATCCACCATGAAAACAATTCTAGGAGGAAATATTAATTTGCTTGGAAACAAGGGTTGATTGGCAACATGAAGGGTGTCCAGTCATTAGAAATCTGCCTCAACAAATTGTCCAACTCATGTGAACATAAAAAAGTGGACATTAAGATGATGATAACTACATAATAAAAATATAATTGTCAAATTAGTTGACAGGTAACTTAGGGGAGGTAACTGAGGCCTTGGAAAACCAAGAGAGAAGTAAATCTGTAGCAGATTTAACAAAAGGTAGCAGGTGTTTCAGCTACTCAGAAATCTTTTTCAGTTTGTGTGGGTGGAAATGTGTTAGACAATATTTTTGCATAAATTGGGGAAATTAAGTTTTTAAATTAATTTGTTTTTCATGTGAAAAATCAAGTAGAGGATATTTTTGTTTTGTGAACTCAATATTTCAGGGTTAAATAAATGAAATCTAATAAAGCAACACTAAACAGTTGTCATGTGAAATGAAATAGGTTATACTTAAAACCTTTCATTTATTTACTTTATGAAAAGTAAAGAGCTGACAGTGTTGGATGATGAACTGGTGTTGATAACAACTTCCCATCAGCTGTTTCACATTAGAGTTTTAATGGCTCATTACTTCAATTCTTAACGAGGGGAAATAAGACAGATGTTACAAGTAATTAATTGACATTTGTTCATCATTGAAAAAAGATTCACATAGAATTTTTTATTATTTTATTTTAGACAACATGAAACAAAAATAAAAACAAAGAACCAACTCCAGCAAAGGCGGTTGATTTCATAAAAAAGAAAAACCCAGCTAAGTCAAAATCATCTTCAAATTACATCCTATTGTCTTGAAAAGGGAAGCGCATACTGGGTAATATAGTTGTAATGTTTGGGAAAAAGACAACATGGTCATAGTTTGATAATTTTTGACCATTGATCAGCTCAGTCAGACCTGATTTGGAGATAATCAACAAGTCTTCTACAACTGAGGCATCATCCTGATTCTTTCATACTCAACAATTATCTGTCTCTATAAGTGTGAAGTCTGATCAACAGTCATATTTTTGTTATTATATCTCTGCAATAAATAGTTGGCTGTGCTCCATTTTAACCAATACACAAAATGACAACCAGCTCCTAATTGATTCTTGGTCTACCAACTTCTCAAACTCCTTAAAAGTGAACTATTTTTTAATGTCCATGTAACAATAATGTATCGTTAAAGGCTGTACAAAAGCCTGAACAACTGTCAATCACCAGTTCAATAATTTTCTCAGTTCCCTCCTTTTCCATTCTCCTCTAACTCTAACGGAAATGTTACTTCTCTTATTTTTGATTTCTAAAATGCACCCAAGTCCTTACATTTTAGGAGGAAAGGAATAATAAATTACATTGAATCAGACCTCTATAAATTTTAAAGAAGAATGAAAAGCAAAGCTGATGTTGACAGGATTTGAACTCAGAATATTTGGAGCAGATTCTCTATCTTCTCAATGGCTTTTTACCAATAGCAATTACTCAACTGTGATTGAATCAATGAAAAAAAACTTTACGTAGTTGTTGAAATTGCTAGAAATAGCAGTCAAATTCACTGAAATCATACCTTAATTCCTTGACAAGAGAGGAATACATGAAACAAAATATTCCTAGATACAGAAAAATTATGAGACGGTCAAGGCTGGAATGCCTTTATAGCCCTGACTCAATCAGAGATAATTAGAGCCAAACAACATTTCATCGCTGAGGGAAATGATTTCTATTTTTCAGCTCATTTAAATGCAATAACTACACACCCTACTACTAATAGGTACCATCATCATCACCACCATTTTAAAGTGTACTTTTCCATGCTTACAGAAGATTTCATTGAGGCAGAATTTTCTATGACCAGATGCCTTTCTTGTTAGCAACCCTCCTGATTTTAAACAAGACAACAAATCTCCCAGACTATCAAACAATGAACAACCTTGACATGTTTTTCTAGAGATCTGCAAACACACACAACCACCTTTTCAATCAGTATACACATCAAGACAATGAGAATATGCACTCAGTCACTTACGTACACATACACACCTATGCACAGACAGACATATTTTGAAAACATTCCTAATAAAATGACATGTCAAATAAAACTCTTTTTTTACTATATCATCATCATCATCATTAAACATCCACTTTTCCATGCTTGCATGGGTCAGACAGAGTTTTTGAGGCAGATTTTCTAAGACCAGATGTCCTTTCTATGGTCAACCCTCACCTGTTTACAAGTAAACAAATTTTCCTGAAGTTAGCTGTGTTTTACAGGGAAAACTTGAAACAAACAACCTTGCTTGTATGATGATGCTCATATACACCTATCACGTAATTCCAAGAGAAGGGTACACACACAAACAACACATACATATACATATATATGATGGGCTTCTTTCAATTTCCATCAACCAAATTCACTCACTAGTCTTTAGTTAACCTGAGGCTATAGTAGAAGGCACTTGCCCGAGATACCATACAGTGAGACTGAACCCAACACCACATGGTTAGGAAGCAAGCAACTTAATCACACAGCCACACCCATATCTATATGTAATTATAATAATTATTATCAAAAATGATTTGGTTGTGAACATTTGGGAGTGTAATTCAAATGGCCATAGAAAAAATAAAGTTTCTGAAATATCAATGATATTTTCTATAACACTGTGTAACAAGATTAAAATTTTTTTTATTTTTGGTCAGTCCTATTTGCTTCTATCTACAAATCAAAGGAAATGACTACTATTCCTTTCAAACTTTGCCTCCGTGACCCTTTAAACTTTGCTTATGTAACCAAACAGATTCAGTGCTAAGTTGCTGAAGCAGAAATATCATTACAGCAAATATTCTGCTCAATATTTGTTTGTCAGTTGCTTGATCATAATCACTTGAGCATGTCCCTTAGTGGCTGACAATATGTGTAATTCTGATCATGAGCAGGAGTAGTAGGGAGCATCATAGCTGTGTGTTGAAAGGGATTCTTTAGAGTTTGAATAAATGTAACAAACACAAAGTCTGAAGAAAATATTAGCCATTTTTCATACTTTCTAGGAGTAAGCAAATAGGAAATAACAGTTGCTACCCAAGGACAAAAATTGAGTTGCACAGTGTTATCTGTCTTTTCTAATAGGTTTTGCTCTCAGCATTAAAGTCATTACAGTCAATTATAAACTTTATGCAATATCATACCTGTTATTGCTATTGCACTGAAGTAATGAAAAACTGGAGCTAACATTATGTAAAAATTTGAGCTCAAAAATCTACAGGTATTTCATTTTGTGCCTTAGTATAAAAAAGTGTGTGTGTGTGTGTGTGTGTGTGAGAGAGAGGGGGGGGGAGAGGTAGAGAGAGAGAGAGAGAGAGAGAGAGATAAAGAGAGAGAGAGATAAAGAGAGAGAGAGAATGTGTGTGTACACAGGCTTCTTCCAGTTTCTTTCTACCAATTTCATTCACAAGGTATTGGTCAAGCTGCAGCTACAGAAGAAGACACTAGCCAACAGTGTTCATTGAGTGAGACTAACCACACATCCATACCTGTGCCTATTAAATGTAAGAATTAATGCTTAAAATTACTAATTAAAAAAAAAAATTAGTGAGGAAACTCCTCGAAGCTCTGAAACTAAAGTTCAAAGAACAGAGAAAACTGAAAGAAGAATAGAGAGTAAAAATGTTTACTTACTATTTTATTTGGCCCAATATGTTGTTTTACAGTAGTTTTTGAAGAAATTGAATTCATTTTGCTTGTAGATTACTGGTAAGAAAAATATATCACATATTTCTTTGTATCTGGAAAAGAAGGAAATATTTAATTGATTTTCTTAAATTGATTTATTGAAGAGAAAATATTTAGTAAGAATAAAATAAAATGCCAAAATATTTAATTTCTTCACAGTCACCTCTGTCATGACTATTACTGCTGTCATTTTCACATCCAGTTTTCCATTTAGCATGGATTGCATTGGTTCATCATTGGTTCATCAAATCAGCTTTTATCCAAAGCTAATGCCCTCCCAGACAAGGTGAGGCCCTGATCTAGCTTATACATTTCATTTTTAACATGTTTTCTATGGTTGGATGCCATTCCTATCACCAACCACTTTATGAAATGAACTAGGAGCAACACAAGGAAGGTTGTCATGTCCTTGGCAAGGCTCATGGGTCATTCTCATCAACATCATTAGAATTAGCAGGTCAGATAAAATGCTAAGCACTATCTCTTCCAGCTCTTTACATCCTGAGTTCAAATTCCATCACGGTCAACTTTACTTTTCATCCTTTCAAGGTTAATAAAATAAGTACCAGTTGAACATGGATTGATATAATCAACTCACTCCTCCACAAAAATTGCTGGCTTTGTGCCAAAATTTTAAATTATTATTATTATTATTATTATTATTATTATTATTATTATTATTATTATTAAGGCAGTGAGCTGGCAGAGTTGTTAGAATGCAGGGCAAAATGCTTAGCAATATTTCATCCACCTCTGAACTTTACTTTCTGAGTTCAAATTCTGCCAAGGTTAACTTTGCCTTTCATCCTTTTGGGGTTGATAAAATAAGTACCAGTTGAGTATTATAGTCAATATAATTGACTTAGCCCTTCCCCAGAAATTGCTGGCGTTGTGCCAAAATTTGACACCATCATCATCATTATTATTATTATTATTATTATTATTATTATTATTATTATTATTATTATTTGCCCTCCACTAAAATTGCTGGCCTTGTACCTAAATTTAAAACCATCATCACCTTTAATATTATTATTGTACTCAACCAGTAATACAATGTGATTAGAGGAAAGTCAGCTTTCACATGCTATAGAGGGTTGGTGGAGGACATATCAATGGCCTGAGAGTGATTCTGATCATTAACAAGAAGAGTCTGAGTAGACTTTTATTATTTTCAGTTTGGTCATTATGGACAGTTTCCAAAAGTCCTTGGCCTGGCATTATCTCACAACACTGTTTGATAACCAGTGTTGGTGTGTTTAAGACCCCATAACTTGGTGGTTCAGTAAAAGAAATAATAGGCTTAAACAAAAAAAGTTACTGAGATTGATTCATTTGACTAAAATTCTTCAATGTGGTGTCCCAGCATGACAGGGACTAGTAAAACATAGAAGATATATATTATCATCTTAATGACTACAAGCATCAGATAAGACTACATTTAGTCATTGTTTTCAATGACTTGTTTCAAAGTAAGGTAATAATTTTCCAGTTTACAGAACACCAACCAGCTTGGACATACTTATGTGGAAAACTGGAAATAAATGACACTGCTCAAATGAGTTGATTGCTTACAAAGATCATGTAACATGAAGCTAGAACATGCTTTTGCAGTAAACTGCAAGGAAATGTTACTGTCTGTATGAAAAGTAAGGCTTTTGTTTAGAGCCAGTGAACACATAAAAATGAAGGGAAACATTCACTGACTTTCAATATATAGTCTTTAACTAGTTCCAGTCACTGGTGTGTGGTCATACTGGGGCACTGCATTCAAAGATTTTAATTCATTGTATTGATTCTAGGACTTTGTTTAGTACTTATTTTATATTTGGGGAGAGGAAAAACAAAGTGGGTGGGATTTGAACTTAGCTATAAGGGAACATAAACAAATAACATGAGGTATTCTCTTCTGAACTCTACATATTATTGATATATTTTTTAACTTATAAATGTCTGCCGTAGAACTCAGAGTTTAATATGTATAGTTTCACAACACAATCTTGAGGAGAACCCACTGACCCTTAGAATTACAGATAAGTCTGTGATTACATATTATGTTTACAGTGACATCTGTCAATTCTGAACTCGAATCTAGCCAGAGTCCACTTTAACTTTCAAAAAGTAATACCAATAATATATTGTTTCAATTAGTACAGTCTCTTCCACAAAAATGGCTTTCTCCAAGTAATCCTTATTATCTACAAGAATTATAAACTGTTGGCTAACAAGTAATTTTAGAATCCATATATGTTCCATGACCTCATTGAATAGCAAACCAATAACTATGATGCATCCACATATATTTGAGAGGTGATGCTTTCTGAGACATGTGAGAGGATTTTGTTTCATTGACATTTCATTATTCTATGGTTCAATGCTCTTCTTAACACCAACCACTTTACACAGGCATAGGGAGGGGGTTCTTCATGATGCCATGTCTTTGACAAGACTAAAAGGTCCTCACAACCCTATGCTTAAGAGAGTGTAGTGAGGGCATATTGAGTTAAGTATGCATATTCAAGACACACAAATAAGATGGCAGAGAAGTAACAGAGGCTTCTGTAAATCAAAGGATAAAATTATGATAGCAGGCTGGGATAGAGGGAATGAATTCCATTTTAGCTAGCAGCTGAAATCTTCCTATATATTTTTTCCTCTAATACAGCACCAAACTACAAACTAAAACCAATGTTACAAAAATAATCATGGCCAAACTTTAATCATAATGAGACTGGCAATATATAAAAAAAAGGATTTCCCAGTAGTTATAGATTTTTGTTAGGGTTAACCCCAAGTATCTCTGCTTAAGCAGACCTTTGGCAGGGTGTTTGACAATCAAATGATTTGGGGCCATCCAAGCGCATTACCCCAGATATGATTTTATTGAGACTTAGAAACCATGTCAAGAAGTGTAATAGTTGTATGAGTCAGCACTGAAATCATCTTCATTTAGGTTGTATATTGTACTTTAAGTCCAGAGTTTTACAGGATGGCATTGAGAGATATGGCTGCTGTCATTGGTCCATTAAACAACTACGTAAGCCCCTATGAGGAGTGGGTGGGTGAAAGGTGTGGTTGAGGATAGGGTTTGTCATACATAAAGAAAAATTATATTCTTGTTCCATAAAGAATAAGAATCCTGTTGTAGTAATAGTAAATCAGCGGGAGATTCAAAAAGAAGGAAAACCACTGTAGAGTTCTAAGAGATTCAAGAACATGGCTGAACTGTTTACAAGAAGCAAGTTACTGTTTTGTGTTTTTAGGCCGATGTATATGCTTAGTGGAGAAAGCTGGAAGCTGGTCTGGTTGCAT
>NC_142932.1:67933953-68013953 GCF_046866305.1 Octopus bimaculoides | reverse complement strand
ACACATATATCATCATCATCATCATCATATATATACATATATATATATATAATAATAATACTTTTACAAGTGCAGTGACATTAACTTTGAAGTTTCTGCATGCTACCCTTTGTAGCACTGTCATTTAAGTTATATTTAACATATATATTATAACTCATCACAAAAACAAACCATACAGGTATGTATGTATATCTACATGGTTCAAAATTGTACAAAATACAAGACAGGTGAAGAAACAATAAACAAGACATTTTAGTTTGATGCTCAGGAAGAATGAAAGAGTCTTTGACATTTCTAGCCTACACTCTTCTACAGAAAAGAATTAAGAGAGAAAACAGATAGAGACAGGAAAAAAATTTGTCTATATATATATATGCATTTTGCAACAAGAATCAGTGGAATAATTATGTTTTCATTAGCATTGAATATTGATAGATTAATGTGAAGAAAAATATATTGTATTTGACAAGTTCGAAAGATGAACAAAAGCATTAATATGAAAATGAAGATATAATAAAAAAAGTTATTTCAAAATTCTGATGCCTTTTTTTCAATATTCAATTCTGTACATCACAGCTAACACTCTACACATATATATGTATATATGTATATATATATGCATATATATGTGTGTGTATGTATATATATATATATATACATATGTATATATATGTGACATTAACTTTGAAGTTTCTGCATGCTACCCTTTGTAGCACTGTCATTTAAGTTATATTTAACATATATATTATAACTCATCACAAAAACAAACCATACAGGTATGTATGTATATCTACATGGTTCAAAATTGTACAAAATACAAGACAGGTGAAGAAACAATAAACAAGACATTTTAGTTTGATGCTCAGGAAGAATGAAAGAGTCTTTGACATTTCTAGCCTACACTCTTCTACAGAAAAGAATGAAGAGAGAAAACAGATAGAGACAGGAAAAAAATTTGTCTATATATATATATGCATTTTGCAACAAGAATCAGTGGAATAATTATGTTTTCATTAGCATTGAATATTGATAGATTAATGTGAAGAAAAATATAACATAATATATTGATTACTGTTGAGTTCAAATTATTTCTTATAAATAGCAGGGTCTATATTTGATTTAGTTGATTGCATTGAATGGCATATAGAGCTAGCAGTTATTTTATCAACATCAACAGGATCTGAGCTCAGAATGTTGGAGTATGACAAGACATGATATAGTGAAGCACCGAAGCCCGCATCCTGATGTCTTGGATATTTCATACACATACACACACACACACCACTATTACAACATCAAATACTTTTTAATTCTTATCATCTTCAGATCTGAGCATATGTATACATATGTTCTTGAAACCAACACCCTGCCTCTAACCAATACCGTTATCTTAACTAAACAGCCAATCTCTAACTAACCCAATAGCCTACCATCTTAAAAAATGAAAATATACACAAAATAATGTAATACAATATATCCCTAGAAATAAAGATGGGCATGAGTGGAATGTCTTTTGATCAACAGTGACCTCAATCAGAACAAGCCTGGGATTAAACAATAACACCAACAACAACAGCAACCATTCATGGAGAGATCCAACATTCTCCATGCAAGCAAACATTGTCTCACAAAGGCCTGGATATTCTCTCTGGGGACAAAATCTTTTCATTTCCAACAGTTCCATACAATCATGACTTACACTGTAATTCTACTTTTACACATCTGGCACAGGATACCCCTGCCCCTCACATACCTGCAGGGGTAGCTATAGGTGTAGACATTCTCCATGTGTTTTATATTTATTTCTTCTATTAATCTGTCAAAGTATTTCCTCCTATACAATTTATCAAGCTGTTTTTCATTCTACCACTGCTAGAACAGTTCCCATTCCACTTTACCATTTATTTTAACCCCTATTTGATTCACTCACCAGACAGCTTTATAAAAGACACATATTTAATTAAAAAATACTCATCCAAAGATAGACAACTCAATACTAATGGAACTATAGATACAACTATTACACTTTAAAATGGGGAAAGGTAACATCTGTACTTTTCTCCCTATGCTAACATGGATGGGAAGCATCAACTATCAAGGCACTGTTTTACAGGTGGATTCCCTTTTTATCACAAACCCATACCTATTTTTCAAGTAAGGGCTCTCTTATTCCATACATTTTCAAAGATGCAAAGCCCATGGATGACCCTATTGATCAGTAATTGACCCTAAAATTACTCTCAGGTCTTTGAGAAGAATGGCTTAGGAGACAACTGTTCCACAAACTGTTTGATTAACTGATTAATTAGTAACCTGATTAAACATGCAAACTACTATGTATAAATGGATTTGGCTTGTCAAGGCATTTGAAATGTGCTAAAGTGAATAAAGTTTTGTATGGATATAATTTTTCATTATTTCTTTACTATATATATATATATATATATATATTTATATATATATATATATATATCAGTTGACTGCATGTAATTTAAATCTTACGCAAGAACCACCAGAGATCCACATATCTGAGACACACACACACATACTGTTGTATTGCTCAATCTTGAATATTCACTTTTATTGTTGATGAGTACTTCTTAAAAATTAGCATTTTGAAAATTAGCTTTGAAGGAAGATAATAAATATGAAATATTTATTATCTAGTCTAGTATAGTCATAAAATCCTTCTGACATTGGTTTAACAGAGACCACCTCCAGCCACCAGTTCTACAACACAAAACGGTTTTAGAGTGTTTGTATTTAAATTAAAACACTCAACCATAATTTTATGTAAAAACTTTTTACTAAATTCTGTTCCAAATATGAGATGTAACAATTAAAACACTAATTATTTTAAATTCCACCAAATTTCTAGTTTTCAAAATTATTTAAAACACACAGGAAGCAGTATGTTTTATTCGCAATATGATCAATAATAAATGGCTAAATTTCTTTCAAGTGTGAAATAGAGATTGGCATTATTGCCTTGAAGTGAACGGGTTTTAAAACCATTTCCAATCTTTAATGAAGGAATTTTGGTAAATCTGGAAACCACTCTAAAGAACTCTGATGGTAATTATCTTCAGATATATCAAGCATTTTGGTTAATATTTAAATTATCTATCTATGTGTGTATGTATGTATGTATGGATGGATGGATGCATGCATGCCAGACTTGTTTGGAGACGTCTTGGCAGCAGTGTACTGCAACTGACAGCAGAACAGGAGCGTATCCGGTTTTGTGAGTCGAGGAGCCGTAACGCTGCTGAAGAAAGATCCCAACAAGGGGGACATTATAGATAACCTTAGGCCCATCACTCTGCTCAATGCAGACTTGAAAATTTTGGCCAAGGTGTTTGCTGAGAGGTTGGCGCTTGTCACCGAGAAACTGGTCAACAAGGCGCAAACATGAGCTGTGCCAGGTCGGAGCATCCATGACAACCTCCATCTGATG
Organism: Octopus bimaculoides; assembly: GCF_046866305.1. NCBI lineage: Eukaryota > Metazoa > Mollusca > Cephalopoda > Octopoda > Octopodidae > Octopus > Octopus bimaculoides. Next base: position 68,010,496 of record NC_142932.1, on the reverse strand, counting down.
CACTACATCGTAGATAGGGTAGTTAAGGAACCTGGCATGTGTGGGGCCCTGATCAATTTAGATCAACCGAAAGCTTTCAATAGGGTAGACTATCGATACTTGGAGGCTGTCCTCATAGCAGCCGGTTTTGGTCATGTCTTCCGTGGCTGGATGGCTGCTTTGTACAGAGGCATCCGTTCGGTAATTCACGTCAACGGGCATCTATCAAGACCCTTCGACACTGCACATTCGGTTTGTCAGGGATGCCCCCTCTCGTCGCTTCTGTACGTATTGACTCTCAAGCCACTACTGCGAAAGCTAGTGACACTGAGGGGCATCCTGCAAGAACTGGGATGCGGGACAAACGTGTCCACTTATGCAGATGACGTCACCGTCATAACGTCTAGCCACGAGCACATTGAGATGGTTGGCGAGACGCTGAAAGACCATGAAGCAGTGACGGGAGCGAAAATCAACCGAGAAAAGTCAGTGGGCTTGTGGCTCGGCACCTTGGAGAAGCAAGCCCATGCCATCCGGCAGTGCCACATTAGTGGGACGCTGGACGGACAGGCCGGTCAAGTTGCTCGGAGTCTGGTTCGGTCCAGACCTGCAAACAGAGAAGAACTGGGACAAGATAACGACTAGGGTGGCCACTCTCTGCCAGCAATGGGCCGAGAGGAAGCTGTCCCTAAAAGGTCGGGCAGAGGTAGCGAACGTGTACATCGCGTCTGTCATCAAGTACCGCTTGACCATTGTGCCTTGTCCTGACCCTACCATCACTAAACTGGAGTGCATCCTCTTCCACAGGAAGTGTTCTGATGGTCAGGCAATCCGTTTGCTGCCAACACCTGCTGAAAGGAGGGCTGGGCATGCCGTGGTTGATGATGCGCTGAGACTGCAACATCTCCGGCTCTACGTGGACGACGGTGAGCAGGTGTGGTTGCCGTTTGTGCGGTGCGCTTTCCTGCAGCTCGTCTCCATGACCAAGCTGCAGTCGTGGATCAAGAAGTGGCCGAGGAAGGACGATGGCACCGCAAGTGTCACTTTGCTCTCCAGCAACTCTGCTGTCCCGGGTCGACCTTGAGTGACTGCAACACAACCAAGGCATTCTATAGGGGATTAGTGGAGGGGAGGTACGACGACGAACTTGGGGTAAACCTGGGCGTCGGCGAGGAATACCTGATCCACCTGTTCAAGACGACTTTCGGGCCGGGACCTATAGACAACTTCCAGATATCCCTGGGCAGTGCTACCGAGAAGCGCTACCCGTTTGGGATAAGCTCTACAGACACGGCTTGAGAAACACGGGGCCGACCTGCCCAAGATGCAGTCAGAGCGACGAAACCATTCTGCATGCACTCGTACAGTGTCCAACCATTTCCGACCTGTGGTTTATGTCGAACGACTGCTGTCACGTGTGGGATGAGTCAGTTTATCAGCCAAGTCCATCGTCAATATCGTCACGCTTCCTTCCTTCAAAAGGGAAGGAAGAGCTATTTTTATCATACTTGTGGCTATGGGGAAAGAATGTATCTGGTGGACGCGTCTGAAAGGATTAGAGACAAACACTTTCCTCTCCGGTGAATCTCTCATCAACTTTTTCAAGTATCACTTGAAAAGGAAAGTGAGAGTAGAGAGGCAAGTTTTGTCTAGCGAATGTTTCAAAAAAAGATAGATGGGTGAATGTAGCAAGGATGGCACACATGAATGACAAAGTTACCTTGAGCATGATCTTATAAACCCGGAAAAATTTAAAACAGAGAGTTACTTACTTGCAAATAAATGTGTTAACATGTGACATTATTGACCGAAGTTACCGTGGTCTTTTCTGTCGGCTTTTCTTTCCATGGATAAACCTTATCTGTTTCCTCCTTTACACTTTACATCATGATATTTCTGTGATACACGATCCCTATGGACCGTTTTTGTTTTTTTTACGGTCCCTATTGATCGAAAACCTACCCCCTTCTCTCCCCCCCAAAAAGAAAAGCTCTACTTTGTAATTTGTCCCCTCTGTGTTCAGCCCTGTGTGGCTAATAAAGAAACATATCTATCTGTCAGTCTGTCTGTCTGTGAGTAATATATGAGTGTTAATACCTACAGGTGTCACATAAAAACAAGACAGAATGATAAAACGGGGATACAAAGATATGTTGCAAAGAAAGACCGTTGTTGATGATGATGATGATGAGGAGGAGGAGGAGGAGGAGGAGGAGGAGAAGGGTGGTGATAGAATTATGATGATGATGATTTTTCTAGATTGGTCCTTGGCCACAAACATGTTTAAGAGTACTGAACTGTCTACAGTATATATCTAATGTTCAGCACATTGATTTAGCAACAACCTCACGTCGATGTGCACATAGACACATTCACATAAATATGATGGATTTCTATACAGTTTCCATCTACCAAGTATCATTCATAAAGTATTAGTCATCAGATATGAGAGAAGTAATAGTCAACAGGTATGAGAGAAGACACTATTTCAAAGCGATGCTGCATAATGGGATTGAATCCAGAAACATTCTTAATTGCATAATCATGTCTATACCATGTAATGGGCTAACAAGGATGCATCTAAACAAAGTAAAACCAGCTAGAATTAACTCTTAAAGAAGTCATGGACAAATTACTATTTGTGGAACTTTCTGAATGGCACACTAATGAAAAATTACCTGAAACTTTTTCTAGTAGTGTGACCTGCCTGATGATGAACTCTGTCTCATGAAGCCCACTTCTCAATAAATGTTGCCCAGGTCTGTCCTGAAGAAAGGATAATGTAGTCCTAGATATACAAGATGGTCACAGATGGACTGTGTCCTCGGTCAAAGACAAAGTTGACTTTAGTGAGATTTGAACTTAGAATCTGAAGAGATTCTATACAGCAAGGCAGTCCTATGCTCTCCAGATTCTTGCAGTCACTGATAAAACAAAGGGAGGAAGGAAAGACGGTGAAAACAACAAAAGAAATAGAAAACTAAATGTAACATGCACAAATGAAGAAGAGGGAGTTGTTTATGCTTAATCTAGAAAAGGTAATAGCACTAAATAATAAACAAAAACATTTGTGGTTTGTAGGGGTGGAGGGTTGCAGGTTATATGATATGTCTGGCTAATTTAATAATATACTATATATGGACCTTAAATAACTCTAAACTATCATCCCCTCCTTCCTTTGTAACGATATTTTCTGGACTGTTGCAGGCCCCCTCAAATTCAGTTACCCAGCATTCCTCCACATCAACAAACTTCTCTTTATCTTCGAAGTGCTTCTTTTTCCCCAGGAGTTCTATTAATATACCACCGAATTGGTTATGAGCCCTAACTACACCAGTTTATTTTTTGTTTATCTTGAAACCCTGATTTCCACCCTGTTCACCAACTCCATCACTATCAATTCTACCTTGCTTACCTGGGAACAGATCATTTCCTTCATCTCCTTCATTAACTCTTTCAATCTTCTTCACTTCCACCATCCTTGACACCTCCAATTACTTTCAAGCACATATATATTTATTAGAAACATTTTCTTTTTAAAGATGCTAGTGTAAAATTTAGGCTGTTTAGCAATTTAAAAGAGAAATCTTTAATAATGCTTCGAATTTTGGCACAAAGCCAGTGGTTTCAGGGAAGGTGATAAGTCAAATGCATCGACTCCAGTGTTCAACTGGTTCTTATTTTATTGACCTCGAAAGGATGAAAGGCAAAGTTGATCTTAGTGGAATTTGAACTCGGAACATATGGATGGACAAAATGCCATTAAGCATTTTGCCCAGCTAGCTAACAATTCTGCCAGCTCACCACCTTAGAAATCTGTAGTAATGATATTTGATAAGTGACTTTTAAGCATTTACACATTTGTTTCACTTATTTAGGATACCCAAGCATATTTTTGTATTTTCTTGAAATGATTTGTTTTTATAATCAATCTTGCAGTTATATGTACCTAAAAACCACAGATAGCCATAGACATTTTCAGTTTCATTTATTTCGCTAAACTTGGCCACAAATATTTTTAAAATCCAGACTCCCACTGCCACTTTGATTTCTCCTGCTCCCGCTCACATTATGCAATACATATCCTTTCATTTTTAACAACTTTGAGCAGCTCCAAATCCACTTCATTTGTTCTTCAATGTCATATACTACGTCAACTGTCAGCTCTTTAATACTCAATACATAGTTGAAACTGGTTAAGGCTTGTCAGATTGCTTCAAAGAGCTCTTGCATATTTTTCACAACAGCCTCAGCTCCTATAACTCTGTAGCTCACCATTTCAACTCCACAGGCCACCACTCTCATTTTCTATTCTGGCTTCACTCAAACATCATGAACTGATCTGCTATGGGCATCAACAACTGTCTATATTCTACTTTAAGCACCATCCATCTCCTTTCACTAATCCTCCCCTCAATGCACACAGACACACAGATTCATACTACACATCCCTCCAACTCATATGCCCACCCTCCACACACACACACACACACACATGTGCTAACTTATTACTAAAATACTCATACACACTGCTTACAAATCATTTTGCCTGTATCTTAACATTCTACCCATTATCAGTCTCTATTCCCCTCTACTCACAAACCACATACCACTCACCTACCTACTCGCTTCATCCATTATTATTATGATTCTTGTATAACAATACAGATGTGTTTGTCTTTTCTATTCTCTCTCTCCTCTACATTCAGAACATTTGCCAATTTCTTTTCTCACAGCAATTACATATTTTTATTACTATTTCCATTCAATAACTTGTTACTGACCTCCACAAGATTCCTTAGATTCTGAATCTTAACTCTCTCTTTCTTTCTTTCTAACCCTCACTCCCAGTCCAAAGACAAGATCCCAAAAGATTAGAGAAGAGTTTAAGTTCAATCACTTTGAGGAGGGAATAATATAAACTCTTCTGTTGACTAACTGGTTCCAACAATTACCAATTTCCTTGCAGATTTCACCATGTGTCTGTGGGGGTAAGGTGTATTGAATTGTAATGATGAGGGAGTTTGAAATTCAGAGCAATAAATATAATTTTTCATACTTTTCCTCCTAATCATATTCAAAGACATTATCTCTTAGTGAGGATTACACTTAACTTCCTTTATCTTTTACTGAGGTAATTTTTATCATCAACAATTCAGAGTCTGCCTGTTTTTAATTTAGATAAAGAAAAAATTTTAACTAATTTGAAATATAACTAACGTAGACATAAACAAATATCAGCATCATCATCATCATCATCAGTTAGCATCAGTTTTCCATGCTGGTATGGGTTAGATGGTAAGCTGGAGAGCTGTGCCAGGCTCCAGTCTATTTTGGCTTGATTCCTATAGCTGGATGCCCTCCCTAATGCCATCCACTCCATAGAGCACAAGTGCCTGTAATGTGTCACCGGCACCTCACATTTGTCACTAGCATGGGTGCCTCACACATGTCACTAGCATGGGTGCCTCACATGTGTCACTAGCATGAGTGCTTCACCTGTGTCACCAGCACAGGTGCCTTTCACGTGTCACCAGCACTGGCCATGACTATAATTTCACATAATTATATATTCACAACCCTGTCACCTCCACCCCCACCAAAAAAGCACTACAACTCTAAATTTACTAATACTAATTAGGTTCTGACTGAATGTAGTTGTACTTTAAATCAAACTTTTTTCTTTTTTTCTTTTTGCAAATCCTGAATCTCTGATAATCAGAACATAAAAATCTAAGGTCCACTGAAAAAAAAACAAGAGTCTACTCTGGAAAAAAACAGAAGAGGGTCTCACATTAATGGATTAGTGTTATGGTTAAATTACACTAATAGACAACACTACATCCATTACTAAGAATCAGTCATTCAATTAATTATTCCTACACAGACAAACACTTTCTTCAATCTGCCTCTTTCAACACTACTACAACTCTCTCTCTCTGAGTTTCTGTCCACCAAATTTCACTCACAAGGCTCTCTGGTCAACCTTGGCCAAAGTACCATGCAGTGGGATTGATCTCCAAAGCATATGGTTGCAATGCAAACCTTTTAACCTCACAGCCATACCTACACCCACACAGTTGATGGGAGTGATATTTACCTGTTATTTCTAGCAAGTCAGCTAAACATGTAGAGGCTCCTCTCTCATGCAATATCAAACTATTTGTTGCTGTTTACATACAATAATAGTAAAACTTTGAAGTTTTTTTTCCTGCTTTTTTTGCTGAGAAACTGCTTGAGTCATCTAAACAGATAATGTTCACTCTCTCCATCACTACACACCACCAACAACATCACCCACAAATACATCCCCATGACACCCTACCACCCTTACCAACCACCCCATCACTACCCATAGATTCCTCACACCTACCACCTACAGCCATCACAATACTCCATCCTGACACACCACCAACCCACCCACGATATCATCAACTACCACCCATCACCTTTACTGATGAGGAGGACAACAACAACAACAACAACAACGACGATGACGACAACGCCACCACCATTTACAACCACAAATGCTAGTTTCAGCTGTTCTCAGTAACAACATAAACATCCCAAGAAAGCAGTAAACAGATTGGGGAGGGGGGAGTTTCCTCTAAATGCATAGGTAAAGAGAGGTAAGTCTGGAAGACAATATTTAGATTTTATATACATACATACATACATACATACATACATACATACATACATATATATATATATATATATATATGAACACATACATACAAATAGATAGATAGATAGATAGATAGATAGATAGATAGATAGATAGATAGATAGATAGATAGATAGATAGGTGTGTGTGTGTATATAGACATTTATACAGTACACACATTTTTGCATGACAGGCTCAGGCTAGGGATTCTTATCTACTGCAGCAGGGAAACTTCCTACACCAGTTGGGAATAAAAGAAGCCGGGAGCGGGGCTACTAGTGAGAGGATGGGAGGGGGGCAGTTAAACATGCTGGATGAGTGCAAAGAGAAGGAATAACACATGGTGGGGGGGGGGGACATAATACTGGTAAGACATATAGAAAGGGAGTGGGTCTAGTAAGACATGTCAGGATGATTGGGGAAGGAAAAGATGGAGAAGATGTAATAAAAGAGTGAAAACTAACCAAAATGACAGCACATAAGATATCTGGAGATTTGGGTAATGAGGAGTGAGAAATTTCAACTCTTCATCCCATAGATCTTTAGAGGGTAACTTTATACTTACTACTGTTACAGCTACCTAGTTTAGGGCTGGACTAATTATATATTTACTGTAGCTATAACTCACCAGGTTAGGGCCAGACTAATATTTCTTTCACTTTGTATTATTACCTGAAATGGTTAGGCAGCTATCTGACTCATTATAAAGGTATGTGACCAAGTGGTTAGGGTGTTAAACTCAAAATCATAAAGATGTGAGTTCCATTTCTTGACCAGGCAGCATAATGTGGGCTTGAGCAATGCACTTCATTGTTGTTTTCACTGAGAAGCCAACATCTACTCTCTGTTGAACAGCAACAATCTGAAACATAAGCTCTTCCCCGTCTCATCCTAATCAAGCTTATTGTCATTCTATTAATTCAATAAGAATCCACAACCTATTGTAAATCGAACTGTCTCTGAGTGCATTGTTAGAACAAGGGATCAAATTCCTATTTGTCTTTGATTTTCGCAAGGATCTGACTTCAATTTTTATCCTTCAAGACTAGTCCAATATTGGTGTCAATTAAAACAGACTCTTTGTTTCCATCTTTGCCTGTGTGCCAATGTTAAACTGGCAGAGTTGTTGGCACATCAAACAAAATGCTTAGCAGATTTTGTCCAGCTCTTTAAGTTCTGAGTTCAAATGCCACCAAGGTCGACTTTGTCTTTCAGCCTTGCAGGGGTTAATAAAATAAAGCATTAATCAAGTTTTGGGATTGATGTAATCGATTAATACCCTCCCTTAAAAATTGATGACTTAATTTGAAGCAATTATTATTATTATTATCATTATTATTATTATCATTATTATTATTATCATTATCATTTTGAGCTGAGAGAATTGTTATAGCATTGGAATAAATACCTTGCAGTATTTCTTTTGGCTTGCCTTCAAATGCTATTGCAGTTAACTTTGCGTTTCATCTTTCCAGCCCCAATAAAATAAAAGTACCAGTGAAGTACTGGGGATGGTGGGACAATGTAATTGACTTATCCCCTCTCCTGGAAAGTGCTGGCCTTGTGCCTGATTCATAAACAGTTGTAGTAGTGGTGGTGGTTGTATCACCGTCTGCTAAAATCAACAGAACTAAATTTGTTAAATAACACAATATAGCAATGCATTTTAGTTTCTTCCTCTATGGTCCTGAGTTCACATCCACTTGGTGTTCAGTTTGACATTCATCCACCAATAATAGGAATATTTTTCATATACTGGATAGGGTGGAGTAAATTAACTACACCCTCCTGGGCATGTGGTATCAAGTTCTTAGAAATTATTATTTTGTGGGTGGAACTGTAATTAGGAAGACAAAATCTACAGGAATCTGGTCGCCTCTTTTATCTTTTACTTGTTCCAATCATTGGAATGTGGCCATGCTGGGACACCACCTTTAATAGTTTTATTTAAACAAATTGACCCTAGTACATTTGTCCTTTTTTTAAGTCCCAAGTTTACCAGGCTCAAGTTTATGCAGCATTCAAAATTCCTAGTTATTTATTAGTATCAAACATAAACACACACATCCAAATAAGGTCAAAATGATAATGTCTGTTGATATACAGATATTAAATGGGTGTCTATACACACACACACACACACACACACACACACACACACACACACACACACACACACACACACACACACACACACACACACACAGAGGTTCTCTTCTATTTCCTAAGTGAAATATAACTGTTGTCATAAAATGCTCATTCCTTCAAATGATGATGTATTTAATCTGTTAGAATACCAAACCCCTTTTTGAAATTGTAAGTATGTTACCATGGAAACATTTTTCTTCTTCGTTGTTTCCTTTCTTTTGTTTTTCCTTTCCTTTCCCCATGCTATCATCCCTTCCCCACCACAACTTCTTCTTGAATTCCCTCCTCCTTAAAAAGAACTGAATCCTTCCACCAGGACAGATTTTTTTTTTTCTTATTTCTTACTTTCTGTTTTAAGATATTCCATGAAACAGAACTAACTCCTTTTCAGTTAAAAGAACATCTTATTTAACATTTCAAATAAATGGAGTTTTTGGTAAAGTTTTAGGATTAAATGTAAGAAAACCAAGAAAATCTAATTCTAAAAAATAAATTATATAATAAAAATTAAAAAAAGACTATTCCTTATGGTCTGTTTTGCAAACTTTTGCTCTCAACTATTACAAGATTTGTCTAATATTTTGAGTTAGTAACTAAGTTTATGGAAATATTAGAAAGTGAAGAATTCCGGGTAGAGGTAGGGGTCCACCAAGGTTCAGTCCTCAGCCCCCCTCATATTTATCATAGTCCTCCAGGCAATAGCAGAGGAATCCAAGACAGGATGCCCCTGGGAGCTCCTCTATGCTGATGACCTTGCTCTAATTGCTGAGTCACTATCAGAACTAAAGGAGAAGTTTCAGGTGTGGAAGCAAGGATTAGAATCGAAGGGCCTCAGAGCCAACCTAGCCAAAACTAAAGTCCTAATAAGTAAGAAGGTAGACAAAGCACAAACCCCTTCAGGTAGATGGCCCTGCTCGATCTGTAGAAAAGGCATAGGTAGAAACTCCATAAGATGTACCAAGTGTAAGCTATGGACACATAAGAGGTGCAGCAATATCAATGTTGGGGCAAGTGAAATTGAAATCGAACCAAATTCAATGACTGGCACCTGTGCCAGTGGAGCGCTAACAGCACTGTCCGAGCATGATCATTGCCAGAGCAGCTGTCTGGCTTCCGTGCTGGTGACACATAAAAAGTATGATTTGAGCTTGATCGTTACCAGCATCGCCTTACTGGCACTTGTGTTGGCATGTGAAAAAACATTCAAGCGAGGTCATTGTCAGTGCCACCGGACTGGCTCCTGTGCAAGTGGCATGTAAAAAACACCATTTGAGCATGGCCGTTGCCAGTACCACCTGACTGGCCCTCGTGCCGGTGGCACATAAAAGCACCCACTACAGTCTCGGAGTGGTTGGCGTTAGGAAAGGCATCCAGCTGTAGAAACTCTGCCAAATCAGATCGGAGCCTGGTGTAGCCATCTTGGTTCGCCAGTCCTCAGTCAAATCATCCAACCCATGCTAGCATGGAAAGCAGACATTAAACGACGATGATGATAATGATGTTCCACCTCAAGACTGTTGTTTGGTTACAGTGGTGGGGGAATCAGATCTGTAAGGTGAATCAAGTATACAACAGCCTAATTACAAGATCAGGTTGAAATTAATTCACTTTGTTTGATGTCCCTGGAGTGGAGTGTCAAAGTCATACAACCTCATTTCTTGGAGATTATTGGATTTTCACTAAGAAATCATTATGTAATTACTTAATTACAATAACAATAACTTCTGCTGCTGCTAGAGATAACTGAAAGTGAAATCTCTAATGGAACTGCTAGAAATAGCAACCAAATCTCCCTACCATCTCAAAAATATATATAGTTTCTTTACATTCTGAGTTCAAATTCCATTGGAATTCACTTTGCCTTTCAACTATATCACATCAATACAATAAGGAGTTGGTGGGGGGGGGGCACTTTAGTTTTGCAGGTGACAAGACAACTTCACTAGTGTTGGTGTCACAGGGACAAAAAAGGATCCAGTACATGCTGTAAAGTGTTTGTTGTTAGGAAAGTGCCCAGCTGTGGAAACCAAGCCAAAGCAGACACTGGAGCACAATGCAGTTCTCTTACTCATCATATTCTGTTGAACAATCCAACTTTTGTCAGTATGGAAGACAGGTATTAAATGATGACGATAATGGATGGGGACGTATTTAACTGAATAAACTGAGAAAAGAAAAAGTGAGTGTCCTTTTGCACAACAAATTGAACAACTTTTTTCATTGAACTGGAATACAAAGTGGTGGAGTATTCCACAGTTATATGTGCCCTTTACTAAAGACTCATCATGACACAGTGGGTGACAAAGCTGTACCTTTGAATACAGGTTCAGCCCATCTGACAGGCTTCCATACAGCTTCTGTCTACCTAGTTTTACTCAAAAGGCTAAAGCAAATTAGACTCAAATCATAACTGCAAAGGACACTTCTTAAACACTCAACCACATCTGCATCAATACGCATTGATTAATGTAGTCCTAAATACATGATGCCCCAAAATAGAAAAGATGGTCATGGACTTCCTTCACAAAGTCAGTTTAATTATAGTTGTGCTGGAACTTAATAACAACAATTATTACTGCCGCTGCTGCCACCGCCACCACCACCACCACCACCACCCTCATCAATCATCATCACAAGATAAAAGATGGCAAAAATGAGTAAGTTAAGACAATACTGGGCTATACCACAGTATTAAGTTTCATCTTTTATGGCTGAGTTCAAATCCTAATGAGGCCAATCTATCATTTACCCAGAGATGAAGTCAACAAGGTAAGAGTTAGTAATATTTCTGTATTGGTTCAATACCAAGTTCCTCCTTGCTATAAGCCCCAGCATTATGCCCAGTAAAAAAGAAATTCTTAGTATAATTAAGGTCATTTGCATGGTGCACATACTGTTATATAGATAGTGTATATATTGTTATATAGATGGTCTTTAGGTATGGCATATAACTGTTATGTAGATGGTATATGATTGTTTTAGAGATGGTGTATACTATTATATAAATTAGTATCTACTGTTATACAGATTAGTATCTACTGTTATATAGATTAGTATCTACTGTTATAAAGATTGTATCTACTGTTATATAGAATGTGTCTACTGCAATATAGATAGTTGCTACTGTTATATAGATCATATCTACTATTTTACAGATTGTATCTACTATTATATAGATAGTATCTATTGTTATATACAAGGGGGTACCCAAAAGTAATTGGAAACTTTCTCTGTGGGACAAGCCCATTGTAGTTTGGACTTCCACCACTAGAAGCCACTTGATGCAGCCCTCAGGCATCAGTCTGCTGATCAGCGGTGTCAGGGGGAGTCATACTGCCACATGGCGCATCTTTGTTTAGCAGTGCTTCTCCCCTGTTTGTTGATTTTTGCAATGGCTGAAATGAAGGAACAGTGTGCTTCTGTGAAGTTCTGTTTTCTGCTGGGGAAAATGACAGCCAAAACAGTTGTCATGCTTCAAACAGCTTACAAGGATGTTGCCATGAGCAAAGCACAAGTTTACAAGTGGTTTCCATGCTTTAGGAATGGTCACTTATTGCTTGAAGACAAACCTCATTCAGGACGATAATCAACCTTCCGAATGAATGAAAACATCACGAAAATTCATGAACTGATCTTGGCAGACTGTCAATGAACAACTGACGAACTTGTTGATATGATTGACATGTCCTGGAGCTCCTGCCAACAAATTTTGAATGAGGAATTGCAAATGAAAAGAGTTGCAACAAAATTTGTGCCTCGCTTGCTCACAGCAGATCAAAAGCAGTCACAACTGAATGCTTGTCGTGAACTGAAAGAACAGTTGGTTGATTCAAATCTTTTTTTGAAAGTCATCACTGGTGATAAAAGATGGTCCTACAGAATTTGCAGATGTGGATGAGGTGAAGAAAAAAATGACAGAGGCATTAAAAGGCATCACTTCACAAGAGTTCCAGCACTGTTTTGAACAGTGCAAAACATCTTCTGGACCAATGCATTGTTTCAAATAGAGAACACTTTGAAGGCAATGAAAAATGTAAACATGTAAAACTAAGTGTATAAAATGACATTACAAAATTCCAATTTCATTTGGGTAGTCTCTCGTAAATTAGTATCTACTATTATATAGATAGTACCTCTGGTTATATAGTGTTTACTAATATATAAATAGCATCTACTTTTATATAAATAATATCCACTGTTATATAGATAGTATCTACTGTTCACTGTATTTTAATTTTTCACAAGTTTCACTCATCATAGTGCAATCATACTCGAGTACAAGCTTCAAAGGTTTTCAGAGATTTTACTCTATTATTTCTCCCTTAGTACTTAATCCTATTTATGTTACCAGTCTCACAGGCAGACAAAATATGCAGTCAACCAGGTCCATCAATATTTTGCTATATCCCATCAACACAATATACTGCATATGTATCCATACCCTGTGTATCTCAGTTTTTACAATAGATATGCTACATCCCAGTATGTGAGAGACAACAAAATTGGTTTTCATCAAGATGGGCATCCAGCCATAACACACTACCTCAACCCATGAAAGCATGGTAAAGCAGATGTAAAAATGATGATGACGAAGATGACAAGGACACAAACATAACAGGCTTCTGCACAGTTTCTGTCTCTCCTATTTCACTGAAAGGATGTGATGGTAAAAAACACATTGCCAAATTACCACCCATTGAGAAGAAATCAGGGAATTATGATGTTGCAAAATAAAGTTCTTAAACAGCCAACCTATGTATAATTTAGAAATTACCTGCAGCTGTATAAAACATGAAACTAATCAAACGATTAAGTTTACGTACGAGAGATGGGGAATCTTTTGATGTCAGGTTACAGTTGGTTTTGATGAACAGTGTTTAAGACACTAAACAAAACAAGATGGGAATTTCTTTCCAAAATTAACTAAACTATCATAAGTAAATAACTAATGTTGTTGTTTTTGTTATTTAGCCCTAGGTCAGGTCTGATTCAACCATCAGCAGTCAATCCTTCTTTTCTTCTACAGACATTGTACTTCTTGAGATACACTGTCAAATGTGTCTGTCACTTTAAGGTGGTAGGCAGTTTGCAGGGGATCTGGTTGGCTGTTATTGCTGTTTAGCTCAAATGTAACCTTGATCAAAGACATTCTTGTTATACCTACTGCGTACTTTATCTAATATAACCTGTCTTTTGTGAAGACAGTTGTGTACTGAAGGTGATTTGGCTTCTATTTCTAGCAGGCAGAGGAACCACAGAAAAAAGTCTCTTTCATCGATATATATATAGCGAATAAGTGGGGATAGAATATCCAGGCAGGTATCATTTGAGCACTCAATTATAATACAGGTTATGGCTAACACTGTATTTCATTCAATGGATATATACTGGGTTTGGTTTGCAAGATTATAAATATTTTACCAAATGTATATCTAAGACAATTACAATGAATATGGAGATTAGTACATCTGCATATTCTTTTTATTTCTATAGTCAATTATACAACATATTTGTTTTAAATTTATCCGACACATTTCTGCCACATAGACATCTAGCAATTGCATTTGCATCTAATTACTTTCAACTGATTATTAGTCTATGCAACTTTAACCAAGGTCCATCCACTGACATGGTTCAAAATGAACTAAGTGTATATAGATGACTTAGCTAGCATTATTTTCTTAAGTTACTATAGGGATCTTGTTCAAAACGGGGGCACCAGCTTTCATTAATGTTTTATGTAGTGTCTTTGGTACCGAAAGGCTTTCAAACTTTGTATACTTATCTATTTTATGTTATAGAACAGAAAAAAAATTTTGTATTCGGATTTATTTCATGTAAAAAATTGTCTTATCTCGATAATTTCAACCAATCACTGACAAGTATTCAGCTGAATTAAAAGATCTAGTAGTCTCAATTTGAATTTCAAACCTAGGGTCAAGATAAGGTCAACCTCATAGCAGTTCTTATGGGCATACCAGGTTTCCAAATCTTCCACTCATATTCTTTGCACTCAAAAACTATAGTAACCTAAGAAAATAATGCTAGCTAAGCCTACATACACTTAGTTCATTTTGAACAATGTCAGTAGATGAACCTTGAATAAAGTTGCATAGACTAATAATCGGCTGAAAGTAATTAGATGCAAATACAATTGCGAGATGTTCATGCAGCAGAAATGTGTCGGATAAATTTAAAGCAAATATATTGTATAATTGACTATAGAAATAAAAAGAATATGCAGATGTACTAATCTCCATATTCATTGTAATCATCATATATATATATATATATATATATTAATAATAAAGTCCTTCCAGACTTAGAGTTACGTGGTGGTGGAATAGTATGGTAGACAAAGCCATTAGAGCAAACAAACAGGCTGGAAAACCTGGAAGGGTGGGGGTAGCAGGGAACTGTACCAGGTAGCCAAAAGGGAGGCTGGGCGGCAGGTATACATAGCCAAGGGCGAAGCGGAAAAGAAGAAGTTTGCCAATGTCTAGTGGCGTGAGGACCGTTGAATTGAGGTATTTCAGATTGCAACACAGTGTGTGAGAGAAAATTGTGATGTCACAGGAGAGAAATGTGTCCGCATGGATGATGGTGTACTTGCTTTTAATGATTCTGAAAAGAAAGAGGCTTGGAAAAGCCATTATGAAAGACTGCTGAACATGGAGAATGAATGGGAGGAGGAGAGCCTGCCAAATGTTGACCCAGTAGGGGGACCAGCTATCGGAATAGACAGCTCTCTGGTAGATAAAACAATTTAGGGTATGAAGCCAGGAAAAGCCCCCGGCCCATCAGGAATCACTGCTGAGATGCTTAAAACATCTGGCGGTGTGGGCAATGGCCTAGTCACCTGCATTGTAAACCAGGTAGTTCATGATGGAGTCATACCCAATGACTGGCGTAGCAGCACCATAGCCAACTGCTACAAGGGTAAAGGTGATGCTCTAGATAGAAATCAGGTGATGAAGGTCACAGAGAGGGTGATAGCCCATCTCATTAGGGAGAGAGTCTGCTTAGATGAGATGCAGTTTGGTTTTGTGCTGGGTAGAAACACCACTGCTGGAGAAATACTTAGCTAAAGATAACCCCTATACTTAGCTTTTGTGGACTTAGAGAAAGCCATTGACAGGGTCCCCCAATCCTTAATCTGGTGGGCAATGCGGAAACTGGAGATTGACGAATGGTTAATAAGGGCTGTACAGGCCCTATACAGAGAGGCCATTAGTAAGATTAGGATTGGCAATGAGTACAGTGAAGAATTCTGGGTAGAAGAAGGGGTTCACCAAGGTTCAGCTCTCAGTCCCCTTTCATCATAGTCCTCCACGCAATAACAGAGGAATTCAAGACGGGTTGCCCCTAGGAGCTCCTCTATGCTGATGACCTGGCCCTCATAGCAGAATCACTACTGAAACTAGAAAAGAAATTTCGGGTGTGGAAGCAAGGTTTAGAATCAAAAGGCCTTAGAGTCAATGTAGCAAAGACCAAAGTCCTAATAAGTAGGAAGGCAAACTCATCACACACACCCTCAGGTAGGTGGCCCTGCTTGATCCGTAGAAAAGGTGTAGGGAGAAACTCCATAAGATGTACCCAGTGTAAGCTATGGACATATAAGAAGTAAAGCAGCATCAAAGGAAGACTAATCGAGAAGATTTTTTGTGTGCGGCAGATGCACAGGGGTAATAAACACCACAAATACTCAGAAAACAGATTCCTTCACACTCCAGTGGGAGAAACTAGAAGTAGTTGATAGCTTATGCTACCTAGGTGACCAAGTTAGTAGTGGGGGTGGATGCTCAGAGAGTGTTACCATTAGAATAAGAATAGACTGGGCAAAGTTTAGAAAGCTTCAACCCCTACTGGTGACAAAGGGTCTTTCGCTCAGAGTAAAAGGTAGATTGTACGATGCATGTGTGTAAACTACCATGCTTCATGGCAGTTAAACATGAGCCGTGACTGCAGAGGACATGTGTAGGCTTGAAGGAAATGAAGCTAGCATGATCCGCTGGATGTGTAATGTCAGTGTGCTCACACGACCGAGTGTAAGCACCTTGAGAGAAATGTTGGACATAAGAAGCATCAGATGTGGCATGCAAGAGAGACGTTTGCACTGGTATGGTCATGTACTACAGATAGGTGAGGAGAGGTGTGAAGAAGTGCCACTCCCAAACAGTTGGAGGAATCCAGGGTAGAGATAGACCCAGGAAGACATGGGATGAGGTGGTCAAGCATGAAACTTCAAACGTTGGGCATCACAGAGGCAATGACGAAAGACCAAGACCTTTGGAGATATGCTGTGACGGTGAAGACCTGACAAATAAAGTGAGTTTGCAGCTGTATCCTACACCAGTTTTGCATAACCAGCCCCAGCCCATTCAAAAGTACCTTGGATCGTAGGGTGACCTGCTGTGCTGGAAGAAACCTATTGTGTCAAGTACACCAACATCAAAATAAAAATCAAATGGAAATTGTAGTTGTGATACCCATGCCAGTGGCATGTAAAAAGCATCATCCGAACATGGCTGATGCCAGCACTGCCTTGAGTGACTTCTGTGCCAGTGGCATGTAAAAAGCACCCACTACACTCATGGAGTGGTTGGTGTTAAGAAGGGCATCCAGCTGCAGAAACACTGCCAGAACAGACGGGAGCCTGGTACAGCTGCCTGGCTTCCCAGACTCCGGTTGAAGCGTCCAACCCATGCTAGCATGGAAAACGGACGTTAAATGATGATGATGATATATATATATATATATGTACGTGTGTGTGTGTGTGTGTGTGTGTGTGTGTGTGTGTGTGTGTGTGTAACTAATTAATACATAAAGTTATAGATAGCTGTGGCAAGAGTGTAGAAGTTTCAATGCTGATCCTCGGGTCATTCAGTGTCTATCCAGATTACATCTTCAAGCTACCCAGGGAGCCATTGTGTGATTGTTCAACCTGAAATAGCAGACAATTCTCCCCCAAATCTCAATCTACTGAATTAAAAAATGCAATGACAATGTAGTCCTGCATATACTTAAAAAAGACATGGTAGTCATAGCAATGTCTTTATTCAAGAGTTTGCTTAATGCAAGACTAAGAGAGTGCAGTGGTGGTAGGGTTATCAACAATGTCCCTTCTCTCTGTTACCCATTATCACTTCATGTGATCTCCTCCCCCACCCAGAATACCAGTAATAAAACTTTTTTTCTTAAATACCTCCCTTCTCTCACTCTCTATTTGTCTCTCACTCACCTATACCTCTTAACCATCTATACCACTCTCTCCCTCTCTGTCTTGTCTCCTTTACCCTCTACCTTCTCTCTGTTATTCTCTCCCCCTCATCCATCTACCAACACACTAACCAGGTGAAGAAAACAACAAAAATGTATTCACATCAAAACAAAAACTCCAAAATTTTTTTTGTATTGGTATTTTGGCAAGAAAATAAGAAACCTTAATAAAGACAGAAGAGGGAGACCTTTCTAGAGCCCTTAAGACATTGGAGGAGAAGATAAGATTAAATATAAATATCAAAGCAAGAGGGGGAGGAGTAAACCCTTAAGGATGAGAAGAAAAAAACTAAAAAAAAAAAAGCAAGATTAAACTAACAAAGTTGGCAGTTGGAGGGAAGGGTATTCTTAATTAGGTGTTGTAAGGAAACTGATGTTATAAGTAATAAAGCAACACACAAACATAAAATTTGCCTAAGGGTGGGATTGCAATATACTAATGTCTAAAACTCCACAACTTTGGTACTTACTTTTGAAATAAAGAGATTAGGGAACAAAAAATACCTGATTCCAGGGCTATGTCAGCACATATTGATATGGTAAATGTTTTCTTTCTATAATACCCAACCTAAGGTTCTGTTAATCCCATATTATATGTCAATAACCAAATCCCACAAGACAGTGTAGTTTAAGGCCCAATTGATAAAGTATAAAATAGGGTTTAAGATAGAGAAGAATGTAGGTAATTCAAATGTTTAATAAGGCTTTCATTTCTATGCAGGGTCTGTAGGAACCTCGTGATGGGCATTCAAAGTGCAAGAAATAGCAGTCAAATTGCCTTCAAATCATAGGCCACCATCTTTTAAAAGAGTGGTTACATTGGATTTTGTATTCCTAAACACCACTAAAATTGGGATGGCTTTTGCTAGAATGTCTTTGACCGTAGGTCTGGTGGATCTAGGCTTGACCTAGGGTTAATAAACAACAGCATTTTAAAACAACCAAACATCACTGAACTCTCTTATAACTATAAGGAATAATCTAGTGGCAGTAAACAGGTTAGAGAAATCCCACTTCTTTGATGGTGTGCAAATCCCTTCCAAGTAACATTACCATTTATCTGGTTCCTATAACTCAAAGATAATTGAAAAGAGACAAAACAAAACTTTTTACCCAAACACCTATTTTCATACAAATTTATTTCAAATGTAAAACTTAATACAGAGACAGAAAAAATCTATTTTATATTTCATTGAATCAAATATAATCTAAAAAGACTGTAATTGCATTTAATCACTTAAGTAAGAGGTTTCAGTGATTTAACTATATTTAATAAATAAAGTTAATTGTATGTGATCAATAAAAACATTTTTGTTGATGCAAAATGCAGGCTATTTCAGAAGGCTACATTTAAGGCTTGAAAGGCCATGGGTTTCCTGCCCCTGAGTTAATCTTTTGACAACTTGGACATCATTAAGTTTACATCCTGTTTCAGTAATTATGCTGTGCCCTCAAAACAAAATACATTACTTGCCTCAGTAAGTTTTGATAACAAGAGGCTGCACTTCTAATTTATAATCCACTAATTAGAAATGGGAAAGATAACCATTTCTAAAACTTAACTTACACAATATGCAGACATCCAAATATTTAAAACAAAAATTTTGTGTACCATTGTCCCACCCATGCCAGCATGGAAGGCAGACGTTAAACGATGATAATGATGATGATAATGATGATATGTGCACTCAATACTAACAGTGGTAAAACAAAGATGAGACAGTGGACTATGAACAATGGTCAAGGATTCAAGTCGTGATAGAGTCATTGTATTGCAGCATCTCAGAACAAGACATAACTCAGTTTTGTTTGACAAGAGAACTTTTTCATGATACTCAACCTGCTAGAAATAGCAACCAAGTATCTTTCAAATAACATTCTCACATTTTGAAAAATAAGACACATTGAATACTGAATTCCTAGAAATTCTTAAAAAGACAGGATGCTCCTGACAGGAATATTTGACTACAGATCAGTTGAATCAGAGTTAACTTGTGGTTAGACAACAACATAATTCTGCCTAGGATGATCACCGATTCCTCTTCTTCCAGTTCACAACTTAATGGTAGAAATTGTAAACTACAGTAAAAAAGTAAATACAAAAGTAATAAAAAAACTAGCTCCAATAGTGAAATGTCAAATTTTAGTAAAACTGAAAATTTCCCCACATGATGGAAGACATAGAAGAAAAGAACATGTTAACATAATAATATCAAGCCTTTCATTTTACCTCCAGTCATTTTTAGCCCTTTTGTTCAAATTTCTCTTGAAATATATTGCCTTTGTTTCAATTGATTTTGAAAATAATGATGTATTTAGTCAAATAAATTTGTCATTTTTAAACTGATCAATGAAACATAAGTTAACATGGAATTTTAATAAGAGTTTTTAAAACAGCAATTTTATATCAGAGAACCAAGGAGGTCATTCAAGTTGGTGTCAAAAGCATCAAACAGGAAGAAAATAAATATATGACAATAAAAGTTTCACCTCTTTCAAACAATAATTAGTTTTATTTTCATATCAATTTCACCTTGGCAAAAAATTTGAGGGAACCAACTCCAAATGATAATTTCTACTTCAGAAATTCCTGAAACCACATGCTATTTCCTAAAGCAAATTTTAATTGATAGAAATAATGAACCAATTCTTTTAGTACCCTCCCAAATAGTAATTTTCATAATTACTCTACTGTGGATATGTGAATATGACAACTGTCTCTTAAAACAGGAATATTTCTGCAAAAGAATGTATAATTATAAATTCCTAATTATATTTTGCTGTTTCTTATATAAATGGCTTTTTTTCTTCATAAGATGTTTTTTATTCCTTACCCCTAATAAAGTGTCATACACTTCCTGCTGCTTCACATTGCTACTCAGAATCATCCACAACTGACTTACAATCTCCTTTCAGAAATATACTTTTAGATATCACTCATTAAATTGCATAATCACCAAGCCTAAGAGCATGTGTTAAACATGATGGCCTTTGTGGACTGGGTAGAAGTAGAAACTAGATCTTTGTTGCCTGATAATTATTCCTAAAAAGCCTATTCAGAATGTAGGACAAAGTAAATGGATAAAGGGGTCAATATATATTATTAAATCAACTTTGTTGGCAAAGTTCAAAAGCAAAGTTTGTGTACAGAAATTTATAGAAAAACGTCATCCACATTGTGTGTGTGTGTGCGCATGTGTGCGTGTACGTGTATGTTATGTTTAAAAAAAAAACCCTTTGAGTAATACAGGTGAGAAGTTACACAAAATATGTAAGGTGATATCAAAAACAAAGAGAAAAAAAATATTGTATCACCTTACATAGATTGTTTAATGTTTCAACATCTTAGAAAAGATGCTCCTTTTCAAATATAAATAAAGTAATCCTGGACAGCCACTGACAACACTCTTCTTCCAACCTTGAGATAATTTTCTTTCTTATATTTGATAAGTGGAATCTCTAAAAATATTATAAGATCATTAAACAACTTATGTTTTCATTAGACAGATCTATGGATGAATAGATTAGATAGAGTAGATGGAGGGACAGGGTGGATGAATGGATGGGTAGAGAATAGAAGATAGAGTGGATGGATGGATGGATAGATAGAGGAGATAAACAGAATGGATGTATGGATAGACAGAGTAGATGGGTGGATAGACTGGAGTAGATGGGTGGATAGACTGAGTAGATGGGTGGATAGACTGGAGAAGATGGGTGGATAGACTGGAGAAGATGGGTGGATAGACTGGAGTAGATGGGTGGATAGACTGCGTAGATGGGTGGATAGACTGAGTAGATAGCTAGGTGGATGGAGTAGATACATGATAGGTAGAGTAGATGGATGGATGGGTTTAGGTAGATTATTACATAGCATAGCCCAGTTAAATAAAAATCCTAAGAGTAAGAACAGAGATAGAAATTGTCAAAATGAATACATAGTTTTTGAGAAAAAAAAACAAAGCTTGATAGAAAGCTTGCACTGTTTTAGTTGCAAAACCTTTCAACATTGTTCATAACATTAGGACAAACACATACATAAATTTGAAAAGTTAAATCAGTTCAGTATGTGTAGACAAAGTGAAGAGGAAATAAGCAACATCTCTTACCATATGGACTCATAAGCTTCTTTTTCATTGGTTGAGATAATAAGATCCCTAAGGTGGGCTGATTTGACTCTTTGAAACAAGTGGTAATCACAACTCTAATGAGGTCCTGATTTTGAATCTCTTTAGACTTGTGAGTGATTAACTCTAGTGAAAAACATTTTACAGAATATATGAAGCTGAGATGTCTAAATACTGACATGAGTTGGAAGCAGCTTGTAGGACACATATTTGACATCTCTGACTGACTAACAGTTCCAGACCTATGAGTTATGACCCAAAATATACTGCAGTATAATTCTAAATGGGTTGTGAAGAAAAAAATCTTTTACATTTGAAATATCCACAAATATGTTGAGGGTTACATCACGTCATTTATATAATATAGCAGTTATTTTAGTTAATACACTCAAATTGCTACTGAAGGAGCTGAAGAGGGAAAGCAGGAAACTATGGAGAATCAAAACTTAGAAGTGGTACTGATTATGGTTGGTACACTGGGAGCAGTTAATAAAAGGTTGGGTGCATGACTTGAGAAGCTAGGAATTACCATCAGGATGCGAGTGTTACAGAAAACAGCCTTGTTAGGAATAGGAAGGATTCTAAGAAGGGTGTTAAAAGAGAAGGAATGGCCCAAAGGACCTTTGGACATTAGATATGGCTCAATCATTTGGTACAGTGTCAGTATTAATATCTGCTAGAATAAAAGTGTTGTGGATAATAATAATAATAATAATAATAATAATAATAATCCTTTCTACTATAGGCACAAGGCCTGAAATTCTGGGAGAGGGGACTAGTCGATTATATCAATCCCAGTGTTTCATTGGTACTTAATTGACCCTGAAAGGATGAAAGGTAAAGTTGACCTCGGCAGAATATGAACTCAGAATATAAAGACGGACGAAATACTGTTAAGCATTTTGCCTGGTGTACTAACAATTCTGCCAGCTTCCCGTCTTAATAATCCTTTCTGCTATGGGTACAAGGCCTGAAATTTTGGGGGAGGGGGGCTAGTTGATTTCATCAACCCCAATGCGTAATTGGTACTTATTTCATCGACCCCCAAAAGGATGAAAGGCAAAGTCAACCTTGGTAGAATTTGAACTCAGAATATAAAGACTGACAAAATACTGCTAAACATCTTGCCCTGCAAGCTAAAATTCTGCCCACTCACTGCCTTAATAATAATAATAATAATAATAATAATAATAATAATAATAATAATAATAATAATCCTTTCTACTAAAGGCACAAAGCCTGAAATTTGGTGGGAGGGAACTAGTTGATTACATTGATCCCAGTGATTCACTGTTACTTAATTTATCAATCCCAAAAGTATGAAAGGCAAAGTCAACCTCAGCGGAATTTGAACTCAGAATGTAGCAATGGGTGAAATACTGCTAAGCATTTCGACCAGCGTGCTAACGATTCTGCCAGCTCACTGCTTTAATAATAATAATAATAACAGCTTCTAATTCTGACACAAAGACAGTGATTTTGAAGGGAATGAATTACTTGATGCCATCAACTCATTACTTGACTGGTATTTTATTTTATCAACCCTGGAAGGAAGAACGGCAAAGTTAACCCTGAAGGCATTTGAATTCAGAACATAAAGCACAGGATTTCAAGAGTTAGTAGTTGCCTCTGTAACCATCACCATGACTTTTCTCTCTCTGCCTCTCTAATATTTCAACATAAAACTGTATACATTGTACGGAGTAGTAAGAGTAGTGAAGAAAATGTAAGATTCCAGTGATAAAGCTGTCAGTCACCACATATCATCATTTACTGTGGTACAGTAATATAAAACTAAATACACTTGAAAAGATATTTCAGAAGATATTTTAATACACTCCTTCCAGACTAAAGAGCATTTCTCTTCTTCAATCATAAAAAAAAAATAGAATTCTGTGTGTGGTGTGTGCCTGTGCATATATATATTGGTTGCATGTGTATGTGTGCTGTGTATGTATTGTTGTATATGTGGATGCCTGTGCATATGGTGTGTGAGATAATGCATGTGCACCCTGGTTTTAAATCTATGTTTTGATATCAGCATAGGCTGGACAGATCTTCTTGTATCAAATCTTCCTGGTTCATTCTGTTGTTTCCAATATTACTGTTTTCTTTGAGAATATTTGGCTAGAATGTTTTTAGCACTTTGTACCGTACCTATTGTTAATATTACTGCACCAGAATAAGGCAGCAAGCTGGCAGAATTGTTGGCATGCTGGCAAAATGCTTAGTGGCATTTTGTCCGCCTTTATGTTCTGAGTTCAAACTGACTTTGCCTTTCATCCTTTCAGGGTCAATAAAATAAGTACCAGTTGAACACGAGGGTCGATGTAATTGACTTCATCCCTCCCCAAAATTGCTGAACTTGAGCCAAAATTTGAAAGCTGGCAGAATTGTTACCATTCCGGGCAAAATGCTTAGCAGCATTTCATCCACCTACATAAGTCTGAGTTCAAATTCTGCCAAGGCTGATTTTACCCTTCAACCTTTTAGGGCTGATAAAATAAATATCAGTTCTTCACTAAGGCTGATGTAATTGACGTAGCCCACCCTTGAGATTGCTGGCCTTGTGCCAAACATTGAACCAATATTACTACACCAGAATGGACCAGGTATGTTTATGATGAAACCAAAACTACAACTACCTTTACAGTGCTTTCACTGTCTCCTCAAAGCTACAGACTGTACAAGCAAATTAATCACACACCAACACAAAATTAGTGCACCCAAGAAATTAGAAATTAGCCTATCGAATATAAATTTCTAAGGGGCTTTTTAAAAGTCAATATTTGATTGCAGTTTTATGATAGTAAAGATAGTAGTCTGTGGCAGGGAATATTTCTTGATCCCTATTCCTAACAGAACTGAGACATCATCATCATGTCACATTTCTGTTAGGGATAAGGATCAAGGGATATTCCCTGCTACATAACAAAATACCAGCTATAAATTTGAACTCATGACCCATGAACAAGCAGTTCAACATCTTAGAGACTGAGTCAGCTGGTGATATAGAGCCTTCTCAATTTTATCCCAATTTGCGTCCTCTTCAGCAAGTCAACATATTAAGGACAACAAGGGTTTATTTACCACTAGCAGAAATACCCGGCTTTGCCCGGGTTAAAGAGAATAATGAAATCTAAAAACGCTGTCTAGACTACGCAACTCTCAACTGTTAGTAGCTACGATACCATATTTCTACATTAATAACTCTCCAATCCATGCCAGCATGGAACATAGACATTAAGTGGAATGCCAGTCTCTCATCTAGGAGGGCCTTGAAATCAATGTTACCAACTGGGGACTATGTGTGTCGTAGTGATAATAAAAAGACCCAAAGGAGGTCTGCAACGAAATAATTTTACTCAACACTTTGCAAGTGAATCAGTGGAGGCAAAGATGCGTCTCATTTACTTGACAATTTATGCACCACATTGCAGAAATCACAATGTAAGTATATCTGAAAGGGTAGTCTTACACTGTTGTACCGTTGAATTACAAATAATGCTCATCTGTTATGTTCGGGTTAAAATTTCATCAACATCAAAAATATATGAATTTTCATGGGAGTTATGGCCATTATACATAGAGCATGTGTTTGTGTGTGATGGGTGTATATATGTATAGATATCTGTATGCATGTATATATATATGTGAGATGCAGTTTGGGTTCGTGCCAGGTAAAAGCACTACTGATGCCTTATTTCTAGTGAGACAGTTGCAGGAGAAATACCTAGCTAAGGATAAACCTCTGTACCTGGCTTTCGTTGACATGGAGAAAGCCTTTGACAGGAAACTTGGGATAGAAGAATGGTTAGTGAGAGCTGTGCGAGCCATGTACAGAGATGCTGCCAGTAAGGTGAGGGTTGGAAATGAGTACAGCAATGAATTCCGGGTAGAGGTAGGGGTCCACCAAGGTTCCGTCCTCAGCCCCCTCTTATTTATCATAGTCCTCCAGGCAATCACAGAGGAGTTCAAGACAGGTTGCCCCTGGGGGGTCCTCTATGCTGATGACCTTGCCCTAATTGCGGAGTCACTATCAGAACTAGAGGAGAAGTTTCAGGTGTGGAAGCAAGGTCTAGAACTGAAGGGCCTTAGAGTCAACCTAGCTAAAACCAAAATCCTAATAAGTAGGAAGGTAGATAAAACACAAACCCCTTCAGGTAGATGGCCCTGCTCAGTATGTAGAAAAGGAGTAGGTAGTAACTCTATAAGATGTACCCGGTGCAAGCTATGGACACATAAGAGGTGCAGCAACATCAAAGGCAGGTTAACTAGCAAGTTAGTTTTTGTTTGTGGCAGATGTTCAGGTGCAATAAAGACTGTAAACAAACAGGAAACAACTTCTATCTCATTCCAGGGTGAAAAACTAGAGGTAGTCGATAGCTTCCGCTATCTGGGCGACCAAGTTAGTAGTGGGGGTGGGTGCACTGAAAGTGTAGCTGCTAGAATAAGAATAGCCTGGGCAAAGTTTAGAGAGCTCTTACCCCTGCTTGCGACAAAGGGACTCTCACTCAGAGTAAAAGGCAGACTGTATGATGCATGCGTACGAACAGCCATGCTACATGGCAGTGAAACATGGGCTGTAACTGCTGAGGACATACGTAAGCTCGCAAGGAATGAAGCCAGTATGCTCCGTTGGATGTGTAATGTCAATGTGAATACCCGTCAGAGTGTAAGTATCTTGAGAGAAAAGCTGAACATTAGAAGCATCAGTTGTGGCGTGCAAGAGAGACGATTGCGCTGGTATGGACATGTGGTGAGAATGGATGAGGATAGCTGCGTGAAAAAGTGCCACACCCTAACAGTTGAGGGAACCCGTGGAAGAGGTAGGCCCAGGAAGACCTGGGCTGAGGTGGTGAGGCAAGACCTTCGTACATTGGGCCTCACCGAGGCGATGACTACTGACCGAGACCTTTGGAAATGTGCTGTGCGTGAGAAGACCCGGCAAGCCAAGTAAGATCGTTGCCAGTGCCCCTGGACTGGTTCTTGTGCGGGTGGCACATGAGATGCACCATTTTGAGCGTGGCCGTTGCCAGTACCGCCTGACTGGCTCCCGTAGGATTTTCGAGCGAGATCGTTGCCAGTGCCCCTGGACTGGCTTGTG
This sequence comes from Octopus bimaculoides, assembly GCF_046866305.1. Classification (NCBI taxonomy): domain Eukaryota; kingdom Metazoa; phylum Mollusca; class Cephalopoda; order Octopoda; family Octopodidae; genus Octopus; species Octopus bimaculoides. Next base: position 67,983,189 of record NC_142932.1, on the reverse strand, counting down.
CGGGTGGCACATAAAAGACACCATTTCGAGCGTGGCCGTTTTCGTGCGGGTGACACGTAAAAGCACCCACTACACTCTCTGAGTGGTTGGCGTTAGGAAGGGCATCCAGCTGTAGAAACTCTGCCAAATTAGACTGGAGCCTGGTGTTGCCATCCGGTTTCACCAGTCCTCAGTCAAATCGTCCAACCCATGCTAGCATGGAAAGCGGACGTTAAACGATGATGATGATGATGATGATGATGATATGTGTACATATTACATGTACATATATATATATATATATATATATATATATATATATATATATATATACACATCTACACATGTGTATACATATACATGTATGCATATAGATCTATATCTATATATATATATCTATGCATATACGTGTACATATACATGTATATGTATACATATACATCTCTTTCTCTCTCTCTGAAAGTATCTGTCATTACAGTATCGAAATGTGATTGTTTCAGTTAGTGGAATAACGTGTACATATACATCTATATGTATACATATACATCTCTCTCTCTCTCTTTCTGAAAATATCTGTCATTACAGTATCGAAATGTGATTGTTTCAGTTAGTAGAATAGTTTCATTTTTAAAGTGAAAGTATTTGACATGAGTGTTTTTGTTTCACTTTTGACACGTAATACTTAAATAGTGGAGGAGATATTATGTTGCCGTGGGCTTGAACTCTGCAAGAAGTTAAAATTTTTTTTGACTAAAACACAACTGGAACCCTAAGTAAGGCATCTGTAAAATTTGAATGAAATTGGTTGCGTAGTTCTCGAGTTTTAGGGATTCACACAGACAGACAGACAGACAGACAAACAGACACACATTCTCATTTTTATATATATAGATGACAAGCTGGACTAAACAAGCTTACTTTTTCAAGCCAAAGAGGGAGTCTCTACATGTGGTTCAACCTGATAGAAATAGCAGCCAAATATGAGGTGCAATCAAAATGCTCCAAAATGTTTAAAACTTTCCTGTAGGATAATAGTTTTCAACTAGCAATAACCATACCTTAGATTTACCTCATTGGCCATGGTACCGCCTCTGTGCACACAACATAAAATAATATGGACAAGACACACTTATGCTCTGCAACAAACACAAACATAAAGGAACATATCCGTATACGTGCAGCAACATCAAAGGCAGGTTAACTAGCAAGTTAGTTTTTGTTTGTGGCAGATGTTCAGGTGCAATAAAGACTGTAAACAAACAGGAAACAACTTCTATCTCATTCCAGGGTGAAAAACTAGAGGTAGTCGATAGCTTCCGCTATCTGGGCGACCAAGTTAGTAGTGGGGGTGGGTGCGCTGAAAGTATAGCTGCTAAAATAAGAATAGCCTGGGCAAAGTTTAGAGAGCTCTTACCCCTGCTGGCGACAAAGGGACTCTCACTCAGAGTAAAAGGCAGACTGTATGACGCATGTGTACAAACAGCCATGCTACATGGCAGTGAAACATGGGCTGTAACTGCTGAGGACATACGTAAGCTCGCAAGGAATGAAGCCAGTATGCTCCGTTGGATGTGTAATGTCAATGTGAATACCCGTCAGAGTGTAAGTATCTTGAGAGAAAAGCTGAACATTAGAAGCATCAGTTGTGGTGTGCAAGAGAGACGATTGCGCTGGTATGGACATGTGGTGAGAATGGATGAGGATAGCTGCGTGAAAAAGTGCCACACCCTAACAGTTGAGGGAACCCGTGGAAGAGGTAGGCCCAGGAAGACCTGGTCTGAGGTGGTGAGGCAAGACTTTCGTACATTGGGCCTCACCGAGGCGATGACTACTGACCGAGACCTTTGGAAATGTGATGTGCGTGAGAAGACCCGGCAAGCCAAGTAAGATCGTTGCCAGTGCCCCTGGACTGGCTCTTGTGCGGGTGGCACATGAGATGCACCATTTTGAGCGTGGCCGTTGCCAGTACCGCCTGACTGGCTCCCGTAGGATTTTCGAGTGAGATCGTTGCCAGTGCCCCTGGACTGGCTTGTGCGGGTGGCACATAAAAGACACCATTTCGAGCGTGGCCGTTTTCGTGCGGGTGACACGTAAAAGCACCCATTACACTCTCTGAGTGGTTGGCGTTAGGAAGGGCATCCAGCTGTAGAAACTCTGCCAAATTAGATTGGAGCCTGGTGTTGCCATCTGGTTTCACCAGTCCTCAGTCAAATCGTCCAACCCATGCTAGCATGGAAGGCGGACGTTAAACGATGATGATGACAACAAAGAACACACACAATACAGTAAACAAAGACATAAAAACAAATCTGTCAAATTTAGCAGTTGTTTAACTAACTCAGCTATCTCATTTAATTTTTAGAATAAGTGGCTGAGTACTCCACAGACATATGTACTTTTAATTTGATTTTTAGGTTGAATCAATATGACACATTGTAGGACAAAGGTGGATGTTTGATGTTTAAACCAAATGTTTACTATAGGCTAGTGTTTTTTTACCTAAAGCAAAAAATATGGTAAACAACTACTAGTCTAAAATGCCAAATAATGGAACTGAACCTGAGACCTTATGATTGGAGACTTCCCCAATTCAATGGTACAAATTTCTTTCTTTAAAGTGATCTAAATCAAAACCCTCTATCAAACTTTCATCCTGATTTATGTCACAAACATTAACCTAATAATGACAAAGTTAGTTTATTAAATTCTTCATTTATTATAAAAATGAATTGAAACAATAGTAGTGTATTTCAACAGGAATACAGTCATGAAAAGGTTGCAATATTCTTAACCATCCAGACATACCTACATCCACCAGTACAACAGGAAAATATACAATAGAATACAGGATTTAGAGGTTAAGTCATCAGATATAGGTATGGTGGTGTATCATACAATAGAATATAAACTGCAAATCAGGAGTCAGCAACAAATGATTCAACAAGATGTTTTCTGTAGACTTCAGACCTTTTCTTAAAGTTTTCTGGATTTGGAACAGTTGATGGCTTTTGTGTCATAATTTGTTTAATTTTTACTTACATAGGTATTACCAATGATGGAAGTTGAAGGATTATCATCATCATCATTTTAATATCAGTTTTTTCATGCTTGTAATGATTGGGTGAAATGTGTTGATGCAGATTTTCAACAGCCAGATGCCTTCTTTGTTCCCAGCCTTTAACTGTTTCCAAGTAAAGGAATATTTTCCCATGGTCAGACAGGTTTACACAGAACATTAGAAACAAACAACACGAACTGTAAACAGTGGCACTTGTTTACAACTGTCGTGTAGTGTCAGCATAAGGAAACACAAATCACAAGTTTGCATGCATGCACACACAAACAAACACATGCATGAGTGAGTGTATGCACAAATACACAATGATGGCCTTCTTTCAGTTACCATCCACCAAATCTATTCATAAGACTGGAGATATAGTAGAAATCATTTATCCAAATTGTCACAAAGTGGGACTTGCATAGGTTGTGGAGGAATTTAACTGTCTTAGGAACACATTTCTTACTGAAATACATAGCCAATAAGATTCAATAACCAACAATTTGAAGGGATTAAGTCAAGTAATTAATTTATCCATCTTACATTCTGGTGTTTGGAATATAAAATGTTGTCACAGAGAAATTATGATGGAAAGTTTTCATTTAAATATGAACATTTTTAGAAAATAAAAATGGAGGTTATCTATAATAGACCAACTGGGATTGAACTCAGATAGGTTGATATGAAAAGGATTAAGAAAGGTGACTAAGTGGTTAAGAAGTTTACCTTATAGCTATGGTTTCTCCAATGCCTTGAGGGTGAAATTTGGTAAACAAACCTCAAATGTCTTGTAACTCTCTGAAAGGGTGTAACCCAATGTTAGATGACATTCTACAAACAGAGGTCAATAAAATAAGCACCAAACTAAATACTTGGGGAGTCACTATTATCGAGTAAAACCTTTGAAAGTGGTGTCCAGGCATGGTTATAATCCAATTTTGGATTTTGGAAATACTGGGACTAATAGACAGAATAAAAGAATGGTATTTGATCAGCAGACACATAAGGATGAGGAGAACAATAACAAAACAAACAAAAAAAACGGGTTAATGGATGAGACAGTAGTGTAGTGGGGGGGGGGGGGATACTCCATTTTTGGCAACACTTTCATAGGGTTGACACATTTGGGTCTGCTGTATGAATCTGTACAGCGGGGCATGGGACAAAGGGAAAGTAACAAACTTAAGTGCTGCCATAGATGGCACAAACTCTAGCTATGCCACTGGGATGTTTATAACCAACTCAAATGATATAGACTTAATGAGTACAGTATATGAATACAGAAGAGTACAGTGTATGAATATGTACCAAGAGGATAGTGTAAATACTATATGTACAATACATTTACATTATGTATATCTTTCACCAATGCACATCTGTGAAGGGTGTAAATGTCAATATGAAACTGAAAAACTGGTGATACAACTGTGAATAGCTCTGACAGTCATGAACAGTTCAGACAAGGGTAAAACCCAGAGTAGACTATCACTGTTTGATATAGTAAATATATTTATCCACTCAATGAAATACATAGAATTGCCAATATATTTTAATTACTTCAAAAATCTTATATTATTACATATATATGTGTGTGGATATGTAGTCGAGAAATTCGCTTCCAAACCACATAATTTGGGCCAACTGTGTGGTACTTGGACAAGTGTCTTCTATTACAGCCCTAAGCTGACCAAAGCCTTGTGAGTGGATTTGTAAACAAAAGCTGAAAGAGGCCCATCATGTATACACATGTGTGTGTGTGTGTGTGTGACAGAGAGTGTTAGTGTCACCTTGCCTTGACATTACACGATAGCTATAAACAAATGTCACCTTCGTACAAGCAATGTCCTTTGTTTCTAATGATTGGGAACATATCTGGCCAAAGGGAAATATTACCTTATTTGGTGAGGGTTGGTGACAGGAATGACATCTGGCTGTGAAAAATCTGCTTCAATGAATTCTGTTCAAAGCTTGCAAACTTGGAAAAGAGTTAAAACAATGATGATGATGATAATGTCAATATCATATTGATCATCATCAGTATTGTCATTTTACATCCATTTTTCCATGCTGTCATGGGCTGGACAGAGGTCATTATGGTTTGAGTCAGTTCTTATTATTATTCCTGTCTTGAATGGATCATGGACCACATCTTTCTCATACATTGCATTTACAACATGATTTCTCTGATTGGATACTGCCCCAAACATCAACCACTTTAAAGAATGTACTGAGAGTATTTTATTACAGCACTAACATCACAAGGGTTACCTTGTACCCTGTAAGACTAAAGACTCCTCTCTCCCATTTGTCATCACCTTTGTTGAGTTCACTGACAGAGATCACAAGCAATGCCTTCTTCATATATAGCTTTAAAAAAAAACATTAAAAAATGGTACTGAATTATATTCTGAGACTTACCAACAGTTACAGAAATTCTTGGAAAGGACTTATCAGATAGGATGCTTTAGAAGGTGACACAAACAAACCCTAAAACACAAACTATTTGTGATCAACTGATTTTCAACTAATGCTATGTGTTAAGTGTTTCAGTATTCTGCAGATATGTGTCTCTTTAATGTAATCTTGAACTACATCAGTGGGCCATAAAGAGACAGAGCTGGACCTTCTAATTACAGGAAAGAGAGAGAGGTGGGGAGGAGGAACTTATCCCTGAAGTAGATTGATAGTTTATTGATCCTGAAAAAAAAAAAAAATGAAAAGCAAAACTGACCATGGTAAGATTTAGACTCAGAATGAAGAAGCAAAATAAAAACTGCAAGGGATACAATGATGCTTTTAACAATTCTAACAATTCACTACCTTCATTTAACAGTGTTGGCTATATATGTGTTTGTGTCTCTATATGAATGTCTGTATGTGTGTGTTTGCTTGCATATATATGTGTGTAAATGTGTGTGCTTGTCTGTGTCTATGGGTATTTGTGTCTGTGGATGCACACATTATCAAATCAGGTTTATGTTATTGTCCACTGTAAAGTAAAGTTCTGCCCTAATTCCTTCTTAAATGAAAACACACACACACACCTACTCTTACACATACAGATATAGATGTGTGTGTGTGTGTGTGTGTGTGTGTGTGTGCATGCATGTTTTTCTAGTAACATTACCAGTGACTCCAACAGAGTTGCAGTCACAAGAGGTTTAGATATGGCCCCAGGCTGAGAAGAATAAACATATCTTCTTTGTTTTTTAATTCTCAAAATGTAATGGGTGACAGAAAATAGCATCATAGGCAGGGGAGGGATGTAAAGAAGAAAGTTAGAATAAGCCATAGGTCTGACTGAGTGGAATAACAACAACAAGTAAATATTTCAAATACAAACCAAAACATAGCAAAATGTCTATGTTAGTGGGGTATCATCTAATGTAAAGTCTTCTCACAACAAACTTTGGATTGTCATAGAATAAAGAAAGTGTATGTAAAGAAATATATATATATATATGTGTGTGTGTGTGTGTGTGTGTGTGTGTGTGTGTGTGTGTGTGTGTGTGTGTGTGTGTGTGTGTGTATATACATATTATATATAGATACATACTTACAAGGTGAGCAAAAGATATGTATATACACACACACACACATACACCTACGTAATGAAAATAAAATTGGCACAGCAGCAAACTTCAACAATGGCAACCATCTGACTATTAAAACTATGTTAACCACCCACTCGTCTTAGTTGTTTGTTTTTCTTTATTCATATGTTGTCTTCCCTTCGGAAATGTGACTGCAATGAAGCAAAATGTGCAATAATAGACCCAGTGACTGAAGATTAACCATAAAATATATCAAAAGAGCTTCTTGGGACTAAGCTGGCTTTGGTCAGGAATCAAAGTCTTAGAAATTAAATGCTGAACTACATAAGCAAAACACAATTATTTTTTAAATGTTCTACTGTATATAGATGCCAATATTTGTGTGTTTATGTATGTAAGAGTGTGTGTGTGTGTGTACACATACTCATACAAACAAAAACACACTTGTACACACTCGTACACACACAAACATATGAATGTATTTATGCCCCTTAAGTGTGTATGTACATAAATGTAGGAGTAAAAGAGCACTTCCTCTACTTCCTGTTTAATCTTCTTTCCTCAAAATTTATAACAGAAGCTCATAGGATTGACTGACTCCTCCACCCCCTCGACAACTACCATCCACCATAAAATAGGTTCTTCAAACGAACTTATTTCATGTTAAGAATAGCTGGGTTTTCAATTAACCCTCTCTGACATAAACACATAAAAGTCTGTTCTACATTTTAGCAACCAAATATGGCAAGATTTGGACTTGGGCTGTAAAGGGCTGCAACTATACACCAATAATATGAGATAAACTGAAAAACTTGCCAAGCAGCACAGACAACATGTAATAAAGAAACATATTATGTAACATGTAAAAATAATAAATCACTATAGTAACAAATAGATATCTGAATCAAACGAAATAAAATATAGAAATTCATGAATTTACAAAAACTCATATGAGATCCACTGACAGTTTCAGATTTCATAACAATAACACGTCTTGTTTCTAGCATTTAGTTTCAAGGAGATATTGTTGTTATTGCTATTAGCAATACTAATAAAATTTAGTAACAAGACTAATAACATGAAAAATATAGTTTCAAATACTTTATTGATTAATTAGGCTTCTTCCTAAAGATATTCATATTGGATAATGTAGTACAAGACACACAACACTGTAAAAAAAATGACAAGGCAGTCACATCTGGACTGATCTTGATCAATCGCTGTTGATAAGAAGTTAAACCACTAAAGCAACAAAATGGGCAGTATTTGATGTGAAAATACTGTGGGAATTGATGCAGAGGTATTCATGCATTTCCCCAAATTTAATTACCAACTGTGTACAAGCACCCTAATTGGGAATTGAAATAATGCCGAAAGTTACATTTTATAAAAACTTACAAGTCAAAAGAAAGCACATCAAAGATGATAGAAATAATAAATGGAGAAAATGTTGACACCATCATCATTTTACATGCGTTTGTTGCAGGTACAGCTGCATGGTTGAGAAGTAAGCTTCTCAACCATGTGGTTTTGGGTTCATTCACTCTGCACAACACCTTGGTCAAGTGTTTTCCACTATAAAACTGGGCTGACTAAAGATTTGTGAGTGGATCTTGAAGGTGGAAACTGAAGGAAGCCCATAGGATATGCGTATGTGTGCATATGTATGTGTTTCTATCCTTGTCATGACACTAGGTGGTGGTTGTAAACGGCTATAAATGTCACACAAGTGATGTTCATTTCCAGTTTTCCATTAAAGAAAAACATGTCAGATATGCATTGTGTGCAAAAGAGATCTAGATGGAGAAGTAGATGCCGTTGTAGCAGAAAAGACTATCTGTGAGTTAAAGCCATTGTTTTATGAGCTGAGTCACCTCATTTAGGATGTGATTCTGAACGTTTTTGTTTCACAATAACAGTTTCTGACCAGATATATTAGCAGAGTTCCACTCTACATTATACATGTGTATCAGTATGTGAATATACTCTACTCTATACATTGTAATTGAGTACAGTATCTGAATGTACACCAGTAGTAGATGATAAGAACTGAAGTATTTTAAGGTCTTGAAGAGTCTTTGTGAAGTAGTTTTGGTAATGTTTTTATCACGTGGAGTTACCATGAGAGATCAAACATTGTAATAAGCACAATTTATAGAGACTTTGAGAGTCTTAAAGGAAATATGCTATAACACATTTTTTTGATAGGTTTAGTGGGTGTACTTCAGTGCCATTAAAGAAAAGTTATTTTTCATCTCCCCATTGAAGACTATTTTCAAAACTTTTATTCATTAATGCAGTAAATTAAAGATGCCATCCAATCAAAGGAAGAGGCTAACAAAGCTTTGTGCTTGCAGTGCACTGAGGTATAAGTTGCAGCAGAGACCGAAAAAACATTCAAGGTTAAATTATGGGAAGACTTTGGGATTAAGCTAGACTGACTTTAGGTGAGAAATAAAGCATTCTGGCAGACTAACTGCCAACTTTGAAACAAGCCCTGTTCCATACCAACCATTAAGAACTCAGCTGAGGTTCTTCTCAACACAGTGAAGAGCAGCCTTAGGAGGTGGAGAGAATATTTTACTTATCTCCTAAATCCAGTTACAATGCAATTCTCTGGTGGATGTAAGGTGCATCTAGGGGTAAAACTAACTTCATAGAGGCTGAAGTCATAGGAGCAATTAAAGTGCTCAAATGTAGCAAAGCCACCTGGGAAGAAGAAATTTAGCAGATGTTAAAAGCAAATTTGCTATCTTCGATCCAGTTTTTGTGCCTATCCTTACCTATAGTCGTGAACGTTGGGTAATGATAACAAATACAAGCAGCTGGAATGGGATTCCTCCAAAGGATCTCTAGAGTAGCGTTACTTGACGTAGTGTGTAGCTTGAAGATCATAGAGTCTCTCCGGGTTGAGCCCCTCTGCATTGAGAAGTTACAGCTTCAATACAGCACACATGATTAAAATGTCTCAAGAATCACAAGACAGACCTAGAAGTAGACCAAGAAAGAGATGGTTATAATATCCATAGTCTCAGTTAGTCATACTTGGGAATCCAGTCAGAAAGTGTAATGACAATTGCTTCTAATAGGACCCTATGGAGAAGGTGCCTGATGACTCTACCTCCACAACCCTCTCAGGAACAGTAGGCAGAAAACAATAGATGGATGGATAGATAAATGCAAGGAAGGTTTAACATGTATGGATGATGCTTGCCAACAGATGCCAAGGAAAATGAAGGCTGGTGTCATCTGCATATATGTATGTTGTTAAAAGTGGCAGTGAGAAAGTTTTTAATGTATAACCATAAGAGCATGGAAGACAAAACAAACCTTGAGGCACACCACGCTTAAAAGCATGTGGATTAGAGAACACATATTGCAATGAAGACCACTGAAAAGAAATCTTTGATCTAAGAGATGTGATTTTAGTGGAACTCAGGAACTGGGTAAACAGCTTAGGAGGTTCTCATACCAAACGTGGTTGAATGTTAACCATTTTTTATTTGTTTTTTTCTTTTTATTGGGTTCAGATGGGAGTGCATTGGTCTCACTGAAGTTTTCAAATGTAAAGGATATCACTGATGAGTGACACTGGAGAGTAAGGACATCAGTGGTGAGTGATACAGGTGTAAGGACATCAGTGGTGAGTGACACAGGAGAGTAAGGACATCAGTGGTGAGTCACACAGGAGAGCAAGGACAACAATGGTGACACAGGGGAACAATTCACCAGTAAATATGGCTCTAATGAATCTAGATCAGTGATCACTGAGAAAGAAAGGCGATTAAAGATCATGACACTGATTATTTATAACTGCCTCCGTTAACCCTAGATTAGTTGTGCTGAGCAGAACAATGTATTTCCATACTGATCATTCATCTTATACCAAGGACTTTATAGTCAAATATTTCATTTCTTTTTTAAGACGTGATTTGAGAGAGATTCAGGTGTTATTTCTGCTAAGTTGATCCACAGCATTGACTCACATTTGAGATGTTTTAAGTAATGTTGACAGCTTTAACATGTGATAATCATTATTATTCTTTTTTAATAACTTACTTAAATAGCTACAAGTATATTGGTACATACACATACATCAATGTGTATATTTGTGTATGCACACTCATGTGATGAATAGATGGAAAGGAAGTCAATATAGAAGAAAAAGATAATGGAAACAGAGAAAAAGTGAGAGAGATGAAAGAGGGAGATAGGTGTGGTGCATATATATTAATATTTATGTGTGTGTGTGTGCACGTGCGTGCATGAGTACATGTATATACATAAATGAAAGATGAGCATTTATCTGAACAATATATTTATTCTGTTCCAGATAATGGATTCACTTAACAATTAAGGCCACTGCATTCCAGAAATAATTCAGTAACAGGAACAATGTGGATAAAGAATTTCACAAGAGACACCAGGCATAACACACCCATTATATCAACTTTTTCAATGCAAGTGAATTCATATGATTAGGTCTTTCACATTCTGGTTGTCCTTTCTGTGAAAGCTCCATTCACTATGATAAAAGGTGTCAAACAAGAGAACAACTACTTCTCATACAACTAACTACGCAACCTTTGCTATTACACATTCGAAACCCATAGTCTAATTGTCTGACACACACATTTACATAATTTATCTAAATTTAACTATAGTCATGCTTTTATTTACTGTCTTTAGCTATATAGCTTAAGTGGTAATTCATGATGAAAACAGAAACAAACTTTTCTATGTATACAGGGTGCAATGGGTAAATTGTCACCATTTTATCTTTTTAATTTTGCGCATTGTTTGTTTTTGATTTTGTCGACTACAAAGTATAGTAGGATCAGTTGGGCACTGTCTGTGTGAAAAACAGCAGCATGATGCAATTCACTCTGCCAGAAATTTGGAAATGACATGCTGTTACTGCTTGGCATTTGCACCAGAAGCTCCAGTATGAACATTTCAGTGTGTTTGGGTGTCAATCCGAGGACATGTAATGAAAGTGATAAAAATCAAACATGTAGTCAATATCGTGGTGTTTGGAGTGATCACTAGTGGTGGCGATGTTATGAGAGACAGTAGATACATAGATCCAAAGTTGATACATAGGTACATAAACACAGTAAATATTGGATGTCATTTTCACTTTTCATTACTACACGAAGATAAAATTAACTCGCAAGTGGCTGAGTACTCCAAAGACATGCATATCATTAATGTAGTTCTCAGGGAGATTCAGCCTCATACAGAGTGACAAAGCTGGCCCCTTCGAATTACAGCTACAACTCATTTTGGCCAGCTGAGTAGACTGAAGCAAGATAAACCTGCAAGTGGTTGGAAGAAAATGAATAAAGATCCTATAGTAGTTAGGGTCACTCTGAGTGTTAATCCAGTCCTAACATCAGCATTTGTGGGTCTCAGATCTGGAGGCCAAACCCCCAGATAAACACTGATGTGCAGGCTGTTGGTATCAAACTGAGTATGAGTTGAGGGCAAATAAACAACGGAATAGCAATTATTTTGTCTGAACTTTCACTGCTTATACTAAACACGGCATTTTTGCCTTACAATATGGAACATTTTTTTTTTCTTTCACTCTTTTTAAAAAGTGGCACTCTGTCAGTTAAGACGAGGTTCCTGTTTATCTGATCAACAAACAGTCTGCTCATAAAATTAACGCTGAAGTAGCTGAGTACTCCACAGACATGCATACCATAAGGTAGTTCTCTAGGAGATTCAGCCTCACACAGAATGTGACAAAGCTGGCCCCTTTGAATTACAGCTACAATGCATTTTTGCCAGCCGAATGAACTGCAACAAAGTGAAGTAGAGTACCTTGCTCAAAAATACAGCACGCCACCTAGAATTGTACTCATGAGTTTACAATCATGGGCCGAATACCCCTAACCACTGAGCCACGCACTTCCACTCTCTTAACTGTAGGGAAAAGGAGTAAAGTGATAGAGACAGAGAAAGGAAATCCTCAGTCATTTACAATGACAATTAGACTGAAATACGATCAATCTTTTCTTACTTCTTTACTTTTAACAATGAAGAAGAAGGAAAGTCTTTCAGGTGTTTACGTTTTTTATTCTGGGAGTTCTAGAATGATCAACTGTTAGTTCTCTCTTCTTTTCCACACCCCCAGTACTTATTCAACTTCTTTCATAGAATTTCATGTCTTTTAGTTGGGTGGGAAAGACCATGTTTTTTTCCAGGCATATTTAATGTATTCTTTACAAACGCGCCTCCCTCCCTTCCTTCTTTTTTCTTTTCATACAAAAACTAATGCAAATTCTGAACAGGGTATAGCTGTGAAAAGAGCCCAGAAAATTGGGTAATACCCCCTACAAAATGGGTGGGGGAGAAAAGTTGCCAACAGGTGGTTACACAAAATTCAACTCTATACTTTAAAGAGTGTCTTCTACCAAAGCCTCATGAGTGAATTTGGCAGATGGAAACTGAAAGAAGCCCGTCATATATATATATTATATTTCTCTGTGTGTGTGCTTGTATTTGTGTTTGTCCCCCCCCCCACTGTTTGACAACCGATGTTGGTGTGTTTGCATCCCCGTAGCTTAGCTGTTTGGCAGAAGAGACTGATAGAATAAGCACCAGGCTTACAAGTCCAGGGGTTGATTTCTTTGACTAAAGGGTGGTGCTCCAGGATGGCCACCATCAAATGACTGAAACAAGTAAAAGAATAAAAGAATACCAGAAGAACATTCTAGCAGCACTAAACAAAGAGGTTCTTTGAATATGTATTTTGTATTTTAAGGCTAAATAGTAATTCTGTTTATGTTTGCATAACAGATATTTTGGTTGGATTATATAGTTATCGGTTTTACGCTCCTTTCTATATTCTGTAAGTGTCACAATATAGAAACATTTCTCATGGCACCAGCACATAATTTGCAGATGCTTACAGTTTTTGTTTTCCATGAATTTTTCACGGGTCCAGCTAATCATTTTCGAAGCGCCTCCCCCTTTGGGAGTTCTATTTATTTATTTATTTGTTATATCTTTCTCTGTTTTCTTCCTCTGTTTAGACGAACTTTCCTACCTTTTCGGACAAAACCTTTTGTAACCTTCGTCCTGTCTTTGTCCTTACATGTTTTTAATAGATATTAGCCCTTGTGGCCAATAAAACGAATTAATTACTGTTATTATATACATAACTTAATATTTAAGTGTTAAGTATGTTCCTAGCAGTATGCCAATAAAGCACATTCACTGCCTATGGCTAGATGCACCACAACTAGTTGTATAGTTTCCCACCTACAAGGGATTGATGCAGGATATGTCGAAACGATCATTGTGAACAATAATGTTTCCCGTGTATTCCATTTTCCATTTCTACCATTTGCTTTATATATCATCAATATCATCATTATATTAAAATTCACTTTCGTATGCTTACATGGGTCAAATAGTTGAAGCAGGGTTTCTATGGCTGGATACTTTTCCTGTCACCAAGCCTTATCTGTTTCCAAGCAAAGTAATATTTCCTCTTAGCCAGACATGTTTTTCATGGAAGACTAGAAACGAAGACCACTACCTGCATATCAGTGACATCCATTTCCAATTATTGTGTGATGTCAAAACAAGGTCTCTCTCTCTCACACACACACACACACACACACACACACACATTGTATGTGTGAGAGAGAAAGGGAGTTTTCTGAGTTCAACTATATAGATGCCTCATCAACAATAACATATAACATCAAACTGAAACTAGTGGGATCAATTCAGGTTCCTGATATTCTTCTTTACTAATCTGATTAGAGCAATATATAATCTACAGCTTAAGATGTCATACACAAGACATCATATTTAATTTGTCTCTAATAGATATATATACCCACAGTAATCCTTGCTGTTGTTATTTACTGCTGTATATAATTTACAGCTTAAGATGTCATACACAAGATATAGTATTTAGTTTGTCTCTAATAGTTATATACCTTCAGCAATCCCTGTTGTTGTTTTGCCTCAAGTCAGTCTTGATGTGAATAGACAAATGAGAAAAGGCTTTGCAACAATGGCTCTTTTATTAATGTATCATTCGTTTTTTTAAAGATTGTACTATATGGTTTGAGATTTGGCTGTTATTTCAAATTGATTGAACAACCACATAAAGGCTCCTCAAATAGTTTCCAGAATGTTTACAGCCCTAGCACTTCATTACAAACTGTCTTGGTCATAATACTAATACTACTACAAATAATGATAATCCTTTCTACTATAGGCACAAGGCCTGAAATTCAGGGGGAAGGAGCTAGTTAATTACATCAACCCCAGTGCAAAACTGATACTTAATTTATCAACCCTGAAAGGAAAAAAGGCAAAGTCTAACTTTGGCAGAATATGACCTCAGAACATAAAGACAGATTAAATGCCTCTAAGCATTTTGTCCAGTGTGCTTCTATCTACTATAAGCACAAGACCTGAAATTTTGGAGTAGGGAGCTGGTCAACTACATTGACACCAGTGCTTAACTGATACTTATATTATTGACCCCAAAAGAATGAAAGGCAAAGTTAACATCAGAGGAATAAAAATAATAATGACTGATATTAAAATTTTGAAATAATTTTTAATAATAATTATATTATTGGGTTCAAATTTTGGCCCAAGGCCAGGAATTTCGGAGAGGAGGGGTGGGTGGGGGTAAGTCGACCCCAGTGTTCAACTGTTACTTATTTTATCAACCCTAAAAGGATGAAAGGCAAAATCAACCTTGGTGGAATTTGAACTCAGAATATAAAGACACATGAAATGCTGTTAAGCATTTTGCCCAGTGTGCTAGCGATTCTGCCAACTCACTGCCTTAACAACAACAGCAGCAACATCACCACCACCACTACCAATCTGTTAATTAAATCAACTTGTATACAGTGTGGGTATTAGAGTCTGAATGTGATGTTGGCATCAAATGGGTGCGGCTAGCCTCTAAGACAAATTTATACACACACACACACACACACACACACACACAGATATATATATATATATATATATATATATATATATATAGGAAGATAAAAAAATAATACTAATAAGGCAGAAAGCTAAACTGAAAGCATATTTTAATATAGATGTGTATAAGTAGGATTAAAAAGGATTTCTAACCAGCTTTCATTGCATGGCAAATTTTCAAGAGGGAAAATGAAAATAATGTTTTTTACAAAAAAAATTTTAAAAATAAATATACCAATACATTATATTGTCTTTGAGCTTTTAAAGTTCAATGGTAATCCATGTAGATAATTCTTAGAAAGATTAGGATGCATGGAATTAAGAATAGTGTCGTGTTTAAAAAAGGCTGAAGGTTTATGTGTTAAACAGGAAGTATGCTGTCAAAACAGGAAGTGTGTGTAAGGGAAGTGTCAAAACAGGAAGTGTGTGTAAGGGAAGTGTCAAAACAGGAAGTGTGTGGGTTTCATACTCTTTAGTTGGAGTTCTGGACTCTTTGTCAACAGGAAGTTTATTTCTCGAGTAGTTGGGTCAGAGACAATGGTGCAAATTCTTTTAGCTAAATTGAAGGGGATATTTATCTTGGTGTATTTTGGGTGGCATGAGCTGAATATGAGGTATTGTTGTGAGTCTGTGGGTTTGTGGTAGATGTCGGTTGTGATTTGGTTATTAGGTATTTTTATAATTAAGAGATCAAGAAAAGGGAGATGATGTTTGCTGAATTCCATCATGAATTGAATGCTGGGATGTATGTTGTTAAGTATGGTTTTGAATTCCAGAAGTTTTTCATAAGATTCCTTCCATATGATGAAACAATCATCCAAGTATCTTTTCCAGTTTTCCATTAAGTAGATGTGGAAAAGGTGTCCAAATTTCTGGCGTGAGATCTCAAACAGTGGGATGGCTTTATATAGAGTATCAGAAGATAAACTGAATGTGTAGTATCTTAAATAGGGGTCAAAACCAGTTTCATCCAGAATTTTTTGATAGTATCAAACACAATAATAGTGGTACCTTATGTTCAATCTTTTAATTACTTCCTGCTGATACAAGATTGAAGTAAAGTAAGACTAATATGCAATGCACATACTATGAAAAACAATATAATTAAAGTCCAGCAGCTAGGTCCAGCATATCTCTGAAACCAAAATCTAGACAAAGAGTTCCATGAGAAAACACAAATGCAGTCAAAGTAAGACAAAACCTCAGAGAACTTTAACCTGGAGCAGAAAAAAATATGTTGAAAAGCAAAATAAAAGAAATAGAGAATGTACAGGAAAATCAGAAATCCAGACTGCTATGGGCCACAATTGATGAAGTTTTAGGGAAGAAGACCAACTCTGATCTGATAAAAGCTAAAAGTGCTGAAAAAAGAGTAGCTCTTTGGAGGAAGCATTTCTAGAACCAACAAAGCCAAACCCTAATGGTTGCTGATGTCAAAATTAAAAAAAAAAAATTAACACAACTTTCCAACAGAAATTGAAGCACTTATAATGGAAGAATTAAAACTTGCTATCAAAGAAATAAAGAATAACAATGCCCCCAGGGCTTGATGAGATTTCAGTTGAAGTTTGGAAAAGTAACGAATTAAGTGAACAACTTCTGGAGATTTACAGTGCCCACTTCTTATTCATAATAGCACTAGACTATATGAGAAAAGAAGTAACAAAAAAAAAACATGAAACCATTTAGATTACAACAAGCAGTACTTCTCACATACAAATTATATATTGATGACAGTGTTAATATCTTAAACAATAAAACAAGCCCAATTGTTTTTATTGTGAGTTGAGTCCTGTACTTCACAGACTGGCTTACATACAAATGAGGCAAAAATGAAATACATGGCTTATGACCAAGAAGATAGCTTCCAATTAACAATGAATAGTTATGAAATGGAAAAAGTAGATGATTTCTTCTTATCTGAGATCATGGGCCAATACAAGTGAGGACAATAAAATTTGGATTGCAAAAGCATATGGAAATTAAATCTAAACATAGATTTTAAGATTACCTTCTTCCAAGTAACAATGGAAACTGTGCTCTTATTTGGCTGCACTACATGGACTCTAACTAAGGAACTGGAAAGAAAACTAGAAGAAACACACACAAGACTTGTAAGAGCAGCACATTGACAGGTTCTCTGTGGTAATCTTCCAAGAGTTACCACCACCATAAAGGAAAGAAGACTAAGATTGTGTGAACACTGTTCTCATGGCAAGGATGGAATAGTGAGCCAAATGCTGATCTGGGAACCAACACACGTAAAGTAACCTAAGAGCTGTCTCACCAGGACATTTATTGATCAACTGGTTGAAAACTTTGGTTGATTGAAGAGTGACCTACAAAGAGCAATGGAGGAGAGGGAATTCTGGAGGCAAGTGGTTGATGGTGTTTGTCTGCAGACAACATGATGATGAAGACTAACAGTGGGGGGAAGAAGTCAATATATCCTACCAACACCTACATGTTACCATTAACACTACTATTAACACAGCCCACACTACCTCTGACTACACTACCATTAACACTACCGACACTGCCATGAACACTACCACAAACTAGACTACTACTGCCTAAAGTAAAATTTATACAGCCACTACTCAACAATTAACACTAACATTATCCAAAGTGCATTAACACTACGTCTACCTACACTGGCTTTAATACTACCACACAATCATTAACACTGCTACTACAACCAATAATGCTATCAGCACTAGTCAATATATGCAGTGCCACAATTTTTGAACATTTGTTTAAAATATTGCAAATTATCTAAATTAATGAATTTGATTTATTCTAGGGTGAAAAATAAAAACTGATAATAACAATAAAATTAATCTATTATCACAATTAGTCATAAACATCCAACAACAGAATGTTAAAAACTGTCATGTTTCATTAACATAATTTATACTGCCTGTAATAATTTCTTAAACATTAGTCCTTGGCAAGACAGGACTGAAGCAAATTCACAACCTTTCACTTTCCCTGCCCATTTAAGTGGATGGAAAAGATGCAGAAACAGAGAAGGGTCAAGAAGTTGCTTTAATCCTGCCTTATCAAGGAGTCAACCACTCCTTTCCAGTGTTGAAGCTATAAGAAAATGCACCCAGTACATTCTGTGAAGTGGTTGATGAAGGAAGAGTATCCAGCTGTACACACAAAAAAACAAAATAATTTGTTGAAGTACATACCATCAGTAAGAACAGTGGCTCCCAATAAGACCTAACTCAAATCATGACCCTTCAAACTCATACTAGCTTGGAAGGTAGATATAAATAATGATGATAATGACTGGCACAAATTCAGATACATTTTTAAAAGTATAATTAATTTTGGCTACTGTAGGTCAACCCATGTCAGCATGGAGGCTGGACAGTAAATGTTGAAAACAATGATAATAATATTGGACTTTATTTTAAATGATGTAAAACAAACATTGATTCTAGTGATATTTAAACTCAGACAAAATTACTTACATTTAGCACCTTTATCCATTTTGCAATTATAATACTTTTTACTTTTGGTACAAAGATAAAATTCTGTAGGGAAGGATACAATTGATAAAATGAATCCTAAGAATTTGTTCTGGTATTCTACCAGTTTTGATACTCAACAGCACTTGCAGTATTATTGATAATAATTTTTTACACTGGTTGCAGGATAGAAATTTCAGTATATTACTGGTACATATTTCAACATATCCAGATTATTTTGACAAAGTGAGAACATGATGAGCAAATGCATGTATATATTGATCAACACTCTACTCCTTTTTCTTTGCAACTTCCTTTGTAGAAAAAAACCCCAAAAAACTAAAAGGAAGTTAATGAAGACAAAGCTAAATCATCCAAATCCAGTGAAAGTGGTAAATACTTGGGCAGCATCGTTATTCAACAGCTTTTGTAGACTAGACAAAATCTGAATTAGCAAACCTAAACAGAACTAGGAAGGAATTCAATATGAATAGAGTACTTCATCCTAAAGCTGGAGTAGCAAGATCATATTTACCTAAGAAGGAAGGTGGTAGAGGTTTAATATCAGTAGAACACTGTATGGAGTTAGCTTGAGTAGATATAACCTCCTACGTAGGTGATAAGTGAAGAAATCTTATTAAGAGTTGCTAGTGTAACAGTAGTAGATAGAGAAACCAAAATGCCAAATGTGGTTAAAAACCACAAAAGGAAAAAAGATTATCTGACTGGCAAGAGAAGGCTTTCCATGGTAGATTTTCAAAGATAGTTGTAGAAAATAGTAATAGTGAGACATGGTTGTGGTTGCAGAAAGGAAGGCTGAAAAAGGAGACAGAAAATTTGTTAACTGCAGTATAAGATCAGCTACTGAGGACTAACTAGATAAAAGCCAAAACAGACAAAAATCAAGTAGATTCGCAATGTAGCTTATGTAAATCAAAAGAGGTAAGTGTTACTCATATAGTTAGTGAATGTAGTATGCTGGCACAGAAATAATACAGGAAAGGACATGACAACTCAAGGACAATAATCCACTGGGAGTTATGTAGAAGGCTATGATTTGGCCATACTGCTAAGTGGTATGAAGATGAACCTAGTAAAGTTCTAGAAAGTAAAAAGTATAAGATGTTGTGGGACTTTAACATTCAGACTAACAAAGTAATAGAAGCTGGAAGGCCTAATTTGTTGCTGCTGCTGCTGTTGTTGTTGGTGGTGGTAGGAGTAGGAGGAGTAGTATGAGTAGAAAGTGCTAGTAATTGACTTTACAGTCCCAAATGATGAGAAAGTCAACATGAGAGGTATAGAGAAAATAGTGAAGTGCCAGAACCTAGCCACCGAGTTACAGGGGCTATGGAAAGTGAAGGTAAAATGTATCCCTGTAATTATAGGTGCATTAGGAACAATTCCTAAAGATTTGAACAGACGGATAGAGGAAATAGGCATAAAACCTAGTTAAGTGTAGCTAAAGAAAACAGACAGCTAAGATACTTAGGAAGGTTCTTGGCATCTAAGTTTACGTGCTGTAGCCCAATGTTAGGAATTTTTCCTAACAGTTGTGCATAATTGAAATAATAAAAACATGAAAGTTCATATTTACTCCTTTCAATCATGTATTTCTTACTTCTTGTGAGCCTAGCACCACTCCTAAGTAATACCATGGCAGGGGTCAATATAACTTGCTGTGCCTCCCTGAATACTGTCTTTGTATTAAGCTGTCCCATGTACTAGGACACGAGCGTATGAGTAGGCTTTCTGCACACAGTTGTTGCCTGTGTTCAAACTTCATTTCTCAGTTTTGAAGGTCAGACTGTATTTTCCTCTATATACAAAATGCAAACTCAAACATCTACCAAAGCTTCCCTTAATTGGTCTTTTGAGGGTACAGAGAAAACTTCCCACTCTCTTTGAGAGGTAAAATTAGATAAATTTTCACACTACCACCTTTTAAATATATTCTTTCAGCAAGATATACTTTTTATAGACATAATTTTGTCACTGGTCCATCTTAAAATGAAACTTTGCTAGAGATATGACCAGGATGAAACTGACTGTATGTATGCATTTCTTAGTTGATGATATTTGTGTCTGCATGACTGTCAAGTGAATTCATAGAGTTAAACTTTTAATCTGAAAACACAATGCTTAATTTTTTTCTTAACCCATGTGTGTTATGCTTTATGTGTTTTTCTGCTTCATGTTTTCAGAATTGCCTTCTTTTTTAACCCCTTTTTTGCTTTGCTTACTGGATGCCATTACAAATGAAGTCAAACCGGTAACAGTCAGAAAAATAAGTTAAAATAAAATTCTTTTCCTTTTACAAACACAGTGAAATAAAAATACAACAAAAATATGGTAAAAATATTGATGAAGTTTCTTGTAAATCAGAAGCCATTAATATCTAACGTGACAGGAGATAATATCCACACAACTTCAAGTGGAAATAATTAAATACATTTAAGCATCATTGTCATCATCATTTTAACACCCACTTTTCTACAATGACATGGGTCAGACAAAATTCATTAAGGCAGATTTTCTATGGCTAAACATTTTTCCTATCATCAACCTCCAATTTATTTCCAAGCAAGTTGATATTTCCTTTAGTTCTTCAAATACAAATAGTCCAATGGCTTGAAATGCTTTCACAGAATATTACAAACATATGACACCATTTGTATGACTGGTATTTTTTTTTACATACAATGGGTTTCTTTCAGTTTCCATTTACCAAACCCACCCTCAAGGTTTTGCTCAGCCCAGGGCTATAACAGAAGACACTTGCACAAGATGCTATGTAGTGAGACAGAACATGAAGTATGATGCTCACAAACTGGATTGAAAAGATAGGAGTAAATCTGAAGAGAGAGCATCTACAAAAAATAGCGCCACTTGGAACAATGCAAATCCTCTGCAAAGATCATGAAATCTAAACAAAGTGTGCCTAGTCCACTGGTTATGGATAGCTGACACTTTGTTACATCTCTCAGTGACAGTGCTGTGTTAAATAATAATAATAATACTAAGCCTTTCTACTTTAGACACAATTTTGGGGGAGGGAGTAAGTCGATTATATTGGCCCCAGTACTCAACGCTAAAAGGATGAAAGGCAAAGTCAACCATGGCAAAATTTGAACTCAGAACCAAAGACAAATGTTCTAACCAGTAGTACGAGTTCCAGCTTTTACCAGTAACACAGAATGGTCAGGTGAGACTCACATGGGATATGCCAATATATACAAAAAGCTGCAGCATAACCGACCAGATATCACTCTCCTACTGAAGGAGTCCAAAGAATGGACCTGCATCAACATAGCTTTCCTTGCAGACCAAAACATTAAGATAGAAAATGAAAAAGTCGGGAAGTACCAAAACTTAGGATTGGAAGTGAGTGTGGTACCTATTGTGATCAGTGCACTTGTAACCATCTCAAATATTCTGACATCAAAAACAGCAAATATCAAACTTTTGGGGAAGAACTGAGATAGCAGCAATACTTGGAACAGCTATTGTGCTGAGGAAAGCGTAGCGTCTCTAAGCTACTGCATGAAGCTGAGACAGGACATAGACACAGATAAATCAGTTAAGTAAATAATAATAATAATAATAATAATAATAATAATAATTTCTACATAAATAATTCCTTTGTTAGATAATGGGGCACTATTATTGACTGTATAGATATTACATACAGTATTGTCAATACAATACAATACCAAACTCTGGTCAAGGCACACTGAGCTGTACTCAGTAATGCAGTGACAACATGCAGTGGAAATAAGAGTAGTTACAAATAACAACAAAACGGTACCCTACAACTACAATTAGTACTGGGTATCTAAAAATCACACCCAACATCAACAAATTCTTCATAACTACAAATGAAAATGTGATGATGCTAAAATAACTTAAACTTGGCAAAGTCTAACATTATTTCAATTGACAGCAAGGTATTTTACAAAGTTGATTTTTTTATGGAATATCTTTTATTGAACCATCACACACAAGAAAAGGATAGATGTGATTTTAAATAGCTGATGTATGAATTGTCTCAGACTGAACTGTCACACAATGTAATGTATTTACACAGCTGATCATTATCAGAATCCCCTTAATTGAACTGTCACACAGAGGAGAGGAAAACACAAACATAGTAAAAGGGTATGTGATAAAACATATTTAACCTGTTAAATCTATCTAAGTCTTAATGGAAGCTCTGATTCTCCTTTTTTAGAATAAGATGAGATGAGTGAGGCAAGGTGCAACTCCTAACAGTCTTAAATGTTAAGTGCCAGTATTCCTTTTACAAAAAAAAAAAAAAAAATAATGGTACAGATATTCCAGTGGAATAAGAACAGAATACAAAGATATATTTGGGAATAAATTTATCCATGTATGTTTAATGACTGTATAATTAACCTTGGTGTATAAATAGAGCCTGCAACTGAAAACCAGCAAAGCTAAATTTTACACTGTTTCAGTACAGTGGTTATGAATGCAAACATGCAAGCATGCATATATACACACACATGCATACATATTGTTAGAGTTAACATGTTTATTTGCAATGTAAATATTCCAACAACAATTAAGTAAACCCATTGAGATGGTGTGTTTTTTTTTAAAAAGTCTAAATGTGAAGTTGGCATCAATTTTCTTTTTAATCCATTTAAATTTTAGACAAGTACTAAAATATATTGGCTATATGTACTAAACTTTAAAAATATGGTGTGTACATACACACGTGGTTGTGTGTGTGTGTGTGTGTAAATATATATATATATATATATATATATATATATATATATATATACATACACAAACATACACACGTGTGTTTATATATATATATATATGTGTGTGTGTGTGTGGTAACATTCAAATAGAAGTACTAAACAATAGAAACACAAGCTCTATGAGAGTTGCTATTACTGGAATTATAAAATCTTACAAGAACAGAACTATAATGATAGTTTTGCAAGAAATTGCTATACAGCTAGGTCTATGATTGATTGCTTATAGGGCCAGAGAGATAACTAATGAGCAACAAAATAAAAAAATATGAAAGAAAAAGGGGTAAAAATTGAAATGAAGAACTTACATAATCTTCAATTTGATGTGATGGAACTGTCAATACATATTGGTTATATTTACATTACAAGCTGTTCTTGAAACTCTCTTTTTTCAGAAAACATGGTTATTCAGAGTTTGTTTGATTTAAACTAGAGATAGGTTACATAAAGGGCAACAACAACAATTGTGTAGTTTGATTACAAATGTTTGTTTGTTGTTGACTATAGTTAAAAGATCAGAGTAATAAGAGAGGCAGGCATCAAATGTTAAACAATTATATTACAAGACACATGAAACAACAAAATATCCTACATTTGAAATAATGATTATGAATTTGCAGACAACACACTTACTTGATGGTCTGTGATTGAGATGAATAGACACATTTAAAAAATAATAAAGAGACTTGTGCTTGTTATTTTTTTTTTTTTAACTCAAGGACAATACAAATAGATTTCATTGGCTTATTTAGCAAATGTACAGAAATGTCACAGCAAAGCAGAAAGATCAGCATTAAATTTAACATTCCAAAAAACTAGTAAGAATTCATGTCCTAACCAGGACATTTTACCAGATGAAAATAAAATATTTATAAAAAGAACAGGTTTTTAATAATACACTCCCCACCACACACACACACACACCGTCATTCAACCCCCCCCCACCCATCAGGTTCAGTCATGTTATGCTAAAATAAATAAATTCCACAAAGTGATGTGTTAAGTGATGATGTGGAAGTAAGTCTTCTAATTTCATGGATTACTCAGAGACAAGTGGGAGATGGGTGGAAGGAAAGACAACAACTTGTGGTAGGATGTCATGCATCAAAAT
Organism: Octopus bimaculoides; assembly: GCF_046866305.1. Lineage (NCBI taxonomy): Eukaryota > Metazoa > Mollusca > Cephalopoda > Octopoda > Octopodidae > Octopus > Octopus bimaculoides. The sequence continues at coordinate 67,958,245 of NC_142932.1, read as the reverse complement.
ATCACAATATATCGAACTGGAGATTTTATTCAAATGATGGCAGTGTGTACTCCATTAAAGTACTTCAAGGAGCAAGGGAAGTGCAGTGGGAAACAGCATTTCAGGAATTCAAGTTATCCTCAAAAAGGAGACCTGATATGACATCCAGCACCTAACACCTTGTTCACACACGCACAAACCTTACACATCTAGTGGAACATGCTTGTTTCAACTCTCTCCAGCTACCTTCAGTATTCAATGTCCAAGTCTCACAACCATGCAGTGTTGACTTCATACACGAGCATCATACAATCTACTCTTTCATTCAAAGAGAGAATCCCCACATTGCCAGCAAAAATAATAGTTTCGTGAAAGTTTACTCTTATTCTGGTTACTATGCTTTCGGGGTACTATCCTCCACAACTGATTATATCACCTATGTAACAAGAAGCTGTCAACTACTTCTATAGAACCTTCAAGCACTGAAAAGTAAATAATTTACTGGTATTTAGACAGTTAACTATTCCTGTATATCTGTCATATACAAAAACCTGCTAATGATCTCAGTACACTTGTACACCTATAGATAACACCAGATACACAGCACAGAACTCTTTCCTAGTCACTTTTTACATACCAAACACATTCATTTCCCTGATAACAGCAGGGTCCTGTCTTCTTTCATAGTTATTTTAAATTTTTTAATCAATGATATTATTTCACACCAAAACTTCAAGTCATTTTATGATCTGGCAGTTTTGAATTAAACTATATTTGCTGAAGAGGCACAAGAAGACCAAAACATGCCCTCAGTTGTCACATAGCTAGCAATAATCAAAGTCACCCATTATACACGTCTAATTTTAATTAAATTTCTGAGTTCTCTCCCTTGCTCCTTTTGAAAAGAATGTTCATTTATATTAATGGCTGTTGTTCTCATCACAGTATAGAATTTCACTTAATTAGAAATCCTTTGTCCCACACAACATTACGCATGTTAGCCCACACTTAACTATTTATCCTTTATGAAAAGCACTCCTTGGAAATTTCCTGATATACAACCAGACAGTCAACCAAAATGTGTGCCTCCACATCAATTATGACAGTCATTGTTGCTTAAACTGGAACATTCCAACTTTATAGAAATTAAATTAAGTCTTTACAATGAATACAAAACTCAAGCTTAGAATCTGAAGTTAAGTTGGTACATAAATACTTACCAAAACAGTTGAACATTTTTGTATTATCACATGATTCGTTGTCATCTGGAAAAGAATAGAGTAAGTGTTAATGAATAAACATAAATCGAAATCTTTCAATTCATTTTTATCACAATTAAATTTAAAATAGATTTATTTATATTTCATTTAAAGGTCATAAACAGACTAGTAAAAATATTTAGCAATTTAGCAATACAAACACCTTTCTTCTGTAAATTCACAAATAAGTGCAGGAAGAATTAGTTCTAATCAACAGGTCAGAACAATAAATATAAACATTCTGAGTAAAAGAATGTGAAATACGAATTGTTCAATGGAATTTTTTGAAACACTGAAATGACTCAAAAATATTGTTCATATTATTATCAGTTTATGCCAATTTTCTTATAGAAGCAAGCATTAAATGAGTTTGTTGGGTTATACTATTTACCAGCTGTATCTACCAACACCATCAATACCACTACCAGCAACAATTACATAGAATTAACATGGAACAAGCTAGTTTTGTTTACTGTGGTTAAGCACTTTCTGGTTCTAGTTGAAATATTTTGCAGGAAACTCCCCTTAATGCTAACCACTCATGTGAAGCGAGAATAAGAAATTTTATTGTCAAAGAGGTCATTCTGTTGGAAGTATTACTTTCCCCAATAATGGACTCATAAACTCCATACAGAAAACCACTCCATACAGAAAAGAAGCTTCTTTCTCTTATGTTTCTATGAATCTGAGCCTTATTTTGATATAAACTAATGTGTTGAAATTGGCTATAAAGACTTTCAAGAAGCTAAATAACTTATGAATAATTTACATGTTTCACTGAAGAGAAGTAAATATGAGATTATTCTGAGAGAAACTATTGTGCATTGTGTTTGAGTTGTGGGCACACATTGACTATTATTCAAATTGATATGGCTAAAAGTGTGTCATTAATAGTGTCTTTCATACAAAGCTATTGACACAATTTCTTAATAACCTTTGCTAATAATGAAATATATTCTAGAAATAGTTATAATAGTGCCAGAAGTTAAATATATTTACTTGAAAAGAACACAAATATATAGCTTCCTTGTGGAATTATTTAGCCGAACCTGAATAATTTAAACCAGCCCTAAATGGAAAACAAAATAATGCTATTCAAATATTGTAACATCTTAGAACATTTCATATTTAATAGCTTTTCTCTGCACCTTTTATACAACAGGAAAATATAGAAACTATATCCATGGGGAAAATAAAATCTACTCCATTTCTATGGTGCAGATGGCACAATATAATATACCCAGTCCATGTAGTAGTGTACTAGCAACAGGAAGAACATACAACTGTAAAAATAAGGCAAAATGGAAGAAACTAATGAAAAGATATTGACTGTAAGATACAACACAGACAACTAGGAGGACGAGTATCTCCAAATTGATACAGTGTAGGAAGGACTCAACCAATGATATGATGGCAGTGAGATACCATGTGACACAGCCCACTGCTAAGCCATGTCGAGCCAGTGTGGCAGAGTAAGCTCATCAAACCAGTATGATTTCAAGCTCAAATGCCTCTTCATGAGACCATGGTTGGTGGAGAGAGCATGTTGAGGCCTTTGTCCTGCAGTGGACTAAACATAGGCAATCCAATCCAATCCAATCCACACACACACACATATATATATATATATAAGCATTATATACATAAGCATTATATATAGGATCTAACTTCATAAAGTTATTAGTAATTTGTCCACATCCTTTCAAGAAATATGTTAACCGTTGTTGTATAAGCTCATAAAGCCCTGACAAGATTCTGCCCCATACAGTTGAAAATGATAGCAATTCTTAGCAAATGCTTAGAATTATGTATCAACTAGGGTCATGAATTGAAACATATATGTAGGCTTTTGACATCTGCCATTTCTTTTAGAGCTTTACAATTCATAATTTATTTGTATTACTTATAAAAAAATTTCAACATCTTTAAATCATTGAAATAAATTATTTATACATCCATTATTCTCCATTTTCTTTTTTTCAATATCAATAATATGTACTACTATAATAATCCCTAACATATTGTCAAGACTTTCTCCTTATATGACAGTGATTAACCAGTGGAACTTTAGGATTATTTAATCCCTAATGAGGACCTGACATCCTCATGTATATGTATATATATAAAAAATCAAGCAGTATATTACTGGTCAGTACGTTACTGATTACACAGCAACAACTGTACCTGGCAAAACTGACTACTCTTCAGATATGCTGACTTAAAGCACATATCCTCTTTATGCATAAAGACGATATGTACTTTTGGCCAGTATGTCTGAAGAGTCATTCATACTGCAAAGTGCAATTACTGGCATGAAATTCTCTGCAACATTTTGTCCAGTTATATGCCATGAGCAATAATATATTGCTTGACAATGTAAAAATATAACTGCTCTATTTCTCTTTTAGAGTGTGTATTGTTTTTTATTGATTTACAGATAACTGATGATATATGTATATACCTTCACTCCTGTTCACCATTCATTAGATTTATCTCTACTTCTATCTCTCATCATTTGTTACTCTACTTTTAGATTCTTATGACTATCTTCCTCCTGATGATTCACTATCCATCTCATCTATTATTCAAACCCTCCATGAGTATCCCATCACTACCATCTTATCTCATTCCTACCATCTTGTCTTCTTTTCAGCTATTCCTACCCATCCTTATATAATGTGGGATAGTCAGGTATCTTCTCTACTGTAAGACACTTCTGCTTGTCCTTGGCCTAAAGTCACCTCTCCCTACTCTTAAATAGTCCCTGCCCAATATGTCGAGGGGGCTTTTCCTGTACTTGTTCTTTTCTGTTTTGCAATAACCTGGGAATCTCACCAGTGCCAGTGGTATGTATAAAGTACCCAGTACTTGCTGCAAAGTGGTTGATGTTTGGAACGGCATCCAATCACAGAAACCATGCCAAAGCTTACATGGAGCATCATGCAGGCCTGTAGCTCATCTGACGCTGTCAAATCATCCAACCCATACCAGTATCAAATGACGATGATGGTGATATTAGTCTCCTAGGTTTCAACACCTGGAGGCTGGCATTAACCAGATGCAAGCACAGTGTGTAAAGACGTTTGCTAACCAGCGACATGGTTTCAGGTTCAGTTCCAATGTATGGAACCTTGTGCAAGTGTTTTCTACTATAGCTCCAGGCAACCAAATCCTTGTGAGTAGATTTGGTGGAAGGAAACTGAAAGAAGCCTATGATATATATATATATATATATGTAAGAGGAGGCAGGTGAACAGCCCAGCTAAAGATGAAACTTAGAGTAGACTGTTAACTTTGATACATCCTCTCCATTTTCTTGTTTTTTTTTTTTCATTTTTCCTCCGTTTTTCCCCTTTTAACACTTTCTATCAAAGAACATAGGTTCAAAACGTCAAAGACTTTTCCATTCTTCCTCAGTGTCAAATTAATACACCTGCTTGTTGTTCTCTCATCTGTCTTTGTCTTTTGCCTTCTGTAAATTTGAAATGTCCACATCTCCTTGTTTTCACATTAAATGAGTGTTACTCTCATACATACATATATATCACATAGCTATGTTTACACAATGAACTATATAAAACAGTAGCAAGGTGACTGAGAGGAAGGGTTCTCTAAGTGGTCATTGAATTATTACAGTCTAACATTTACAAAAACTTAGTAAGAACACATTAGCTAAATGTAGACAGAGAAGTTAGACAGAGTCTCACAAAAAAAGATATGACATGCATGTCTGGAATACCTTGAACCCTAAGTGTTGCATGAGAGCTGAGCCTGAACAAAACAACATAATTTACATCAACCTTGAAACATAATTTGTCTGAAATAAAAAACATCAAATAATTTCTAATCTCAACATTTTTATTTTCCTTTTTAAACATGAAACATTAAGAGAAAAATAGTTATATTTTTATAATTTAGAATAACAGAAACAAAAATAAAGGGCAGAAAGGAGCTATAGGATTATGAATGAATTGCAAACATCTATTTTTAAAGGTGTATGTATGTTACATAATTTGTCGACATAGGCACACTACTAGCTCTCCCTGCTGTGCTAGTTCCTTTACATCACTCACTTAAGAACTCTTCAGACTCAATCAGCTCCTATTCATGTAACTCGAGAAGGTCTCCAGGGAAGCTAGAAGACACTGTTTCTCCACAAATAATACAATATTAACATTTAAAGAAAATCCACATTAAAAAATAATCCCATAGAGCAATGACAGAATTCATTTCCATAATGTGGAGTTAATTAAACACTGACTAATAACAATAATAATAACTCTAGACAAATCATTGAAAAAATAGATTAAATATTTGCATTTAAATAAACATGTCCATGGAGTATGTCATGTCAGACATGGGCAGATTAGAATTTACTAAATGTTTCACTTGATATATAGCAACAACAAATAAATGAGCAAGCAAGTAAGCCTAAGATTTCTTTTAATTGAAGGAACTTTGGTCAAATTGTGAGACACCAGTATACGGAGCATGATGAAAACTCTCAGATTCATTATTCTTGATATTTCAACAGCAAATGCATGTTGTGCAGCAGTCCAAGACACTATAACTGTCTGGCTACCTTCACTAATGCTACACCAATGGCCATGTAAAATGTGGGAACTTTTACTGCTATACCCTTTGAAATCTTCATGTGGTCAAGTGATTAGGGTGTTAGGCTTACAATCATAAAGTCATGAGTTCAATTCTTGGACTGGACAGTGCATTATATCCTTGAGTATGGCACTTTAATTAACAATTCAGGTCTACTTAGCTTTGAGCCAGTGCAGCCAACTTCTCTAGCTGTCATACCATGGGTCAAGTGTGGGGAAAACCAAATGGTATCTATGTCTACCCATGGCTATAGACACCTAAAACAATTAGCAAAAGCATGGTTCATGCTACCAGTCATGCTAGTAAGTGACAAATATGGTTTGATGGTTATATAAATATTAAAAATGGTGGATATACTGATGAAAACAATACTTAGTAGGGTGAAATTCTTATGTACTCAGTTGATCAGGACTGTAGGTCTACTGTGTAACAACTTATTCAATCAGCCGAGTATTGCCTGAAGGAGTTATTACAGGTGAAATTTGAAATACCAGTCACCTCCAATATGTATAACAAACACACATACAAACTCATTCATTCTGACATCTGCTAGCAAGGGTTATGAACACATATATATATATATATATATGTATATATATATATATATATATATATATATATACATGAACATATATATATAAGGAAAACAGTTAAGAGGTGAAATGTCATGAAATTTATTGTCAGTAAGTGAGGAAGTAAGAAGTAACGCCTCAAGAAATGATATTAAATGGTGATCGGGCGGGCACAAGCTGGGTGAGAATTTCTACAGCTGGATGCCCTTCCTAACACCAACCACTCCGAAAGTGTAGTGGGTGCTTTTACGTGCCACTGGCATGAGGGCCAGTCAGGTGGTTCTGGCAATGACCATGCTCAAAAGGTGTTTTTTACATGCTACCTGCATGGGAGCCAGTCCAGAGGCACTGGCAACGACCACGCTCAAATGTTGATTTTCATGTGCCGGTAAGGCGGCACTGGCAACAACCACACTTGAATGGTGCTTTTTACGTGCCACTGGCATGATGGGAGCCAATCCGAGGCCCTGGCAATGATCGTTAAAAGGGATTTTTCATAAATCAAATTTATATTAATGGGTAATTTTAACTTGTGTATATAGGTAATTTTAACGTGTATATATGATATGCTTTTATAATTACTGTTGTATTAAATAATTATTGATAGATCTAGATTAGCAGCAGTCAGTGTTATTATCACCAACTCAAAATCTAGGTTACTTAAGGTGAGCCTGGTAACTGATGGTTCTGGGGTCTTGTTTGTAACTTTTGATGAGCCATGGTGCAACAAACAAAATGGTAAAATTCCTTGCCATTAATTTGGTGAGGATGGGTAATATCAAATACTTCAATCACAACATATATCTAAATTAAACATGAAAAAAATTGAAATATTATCTTTCAGTATTTTATAAGTTAAAATCTTAAATTATTAATTGACACATTATTAATCATCTTATAGCAGCAACGCCTGGAAAAATCATGGATTACATGGAAAAATGCGAGCAATATTCTTGAGATTATAAACATGGAAAAGTACAGGACAAGTTACCTGGAAAAGTATAGGACAAGCTATTAGTTCTAGTAAAGTAAAGAATAAGAAACTTTTTACTCAAAATATTGTAGCTAAAATTAAAATTTGAAAATTAAAAATTATTTTATTATAGTATACAAATAACACTATACTTATTTAAGTAGAATTTGGCTAATGTACTACCTTAAATACAGAAAAAAGTGACTAAGTAGACAAACTTACAAATTAGCTGAACAGTTCTGTACAATAAATTTCAAAGACAAGAACTGTAAAGAGTGATAACTTAGAAGAACTGGCATTCTTTGCTGCTTGTCCTATACTTTTCCAGGTGTAATAATTTGTCCTGCACTTTTCCAGGTTTATAATCATAAGAATATTACTTTCCATGTTTGCATTTTTCCATGTAATAAATATATATATAAAAATTTATGTATATACATATATAAAAAATTATATATATATATATATATATATATATATATATATATATATATATACACATTTATATATAAATATAAATTTATAGATATAAATATATATTTATATGTATATATATAGATGTGAATATATATAAATATATATATATCCACCAAGGATCAGTCCTCAGCCCCATCTTATTCATCATAGTCCTCCAGGCAATAACAGAGTAATTCAAGACAGGATGCTCCTCGGAGCTTCTCTATGCTGATGACCTTGCTCTAATTGCTGAGTCACTATCAGAACTAGAGGAGAAGTTTCAGGTGTGGAAGCAAGGATTAGAATTGAAGGGCCTTAGAATCAAACTAGCAAATACCGAAGTCTTAATAAGTAGGAAGGCAGACAAACCACAAACCCCATCAGGTAGATGGCTCTACTTGATCTGTAGAAAAGGCGTAGGTAGAAACTCCATAAGATGTACCAAGTGTAAGCTATGGACACACAAGAGGTGCAGCAATATCAAAGGAAGGCTAACTGGGAAGATATTTTTTGTGTGTGGCAAATGCTCAGGAGCAATGAACACTGAAAATGTGCAAGAGAATAGCTTCTTTCACATTCCAGGGGCAAAAGCTACAAGTAGTTGATAGCTTCCATTACCTAGGTGACCAAGTCAGTAGCTGGGGTGGATGCTCTGAAAGTGTACCTGCTAGAATAAGAATAGCCTGGGAAAAGTTCACAGAGCTCTTACCTCTGCTGGTGACAAAAGGCCTCTCACTCAAAAGTAAAAGGTAGTCTGTATGACGCATGTGTGCGAACTGCCATGCTACATGGCAGTGAAACATGGGCCATGACTGCTGAGGAGATGTGTAAGCTTGCAAGGAATGAAGCCAGTATGCTCTGCTGGATATGTAATGTCAGTGTGCATACACGACAGAGTGTAAGTGCCCTGAGAGAAAAGTTGGACTTATGAAGCATCGGATGTGGTGTGCAAGAGAGACGACTGCACTGGTATGGTCATGTGTTGCGAATGGATGAGGATAGCTGTGTGAAAAAGTGTCACACTCTAGCAGTTGAGGGAACCTGAGAGAGAGGTAAACCCAGGAAGACCTTTGGAGATATGCTGTGCTTGAGAAGACATGGCAAGCCAAGTGAGACCATAACCGTGCCCTATGCCAATGCTATATAACAAGCCCATTTAAGAGTACCCTTCAATCACTGGACAATAAACTATGCTTGCAAAGAAGTGTTGAGGCAAGTGAAATCGTTGTCATGGCCGATGACAGTACCACCTGATTGGCACCTGTGCAAGTGGAATGTTCAAAGCACCATTCAAGCATGAATAAACACTGAAAATGTGCAGAAAACAACTTTGGCCACATTCCAGGGAGAAAAGCTAGACGTAGTTGATAGCTTCTGCTACCTAGGTGACCAAGTTAGTAGTGGGGGAGGGTGCGCTGAAAGTGTAGCTGCTAGAATAAGAATAGCCTGGGCAAAGTTCAGAGAGCTGGTGACAAGGGGCCTCTCACTCAGAGTAAAAGGCAAACTGTATGACGCATGTGCACGAACAGCCATGCTACATGGCAGTGAAACATGGGCTGTGACTGCTGAGGATATGCGTAGGCTCACAAGGAATGAAGCCAGTATGCTCTGATGGATGTGTAATGTCAGTGTGCATACTAGACAGAGTGTAAGTACCTTGAGAGAAAAGTTGAACCTAAGAAGTATCAGTTGTGGTGTGCAAGAGAGATGATTGCACTGGTATGGTCATGTGGCGAGAATGGATGAGGATGGCTATGTGAAAAAGTGCCACACCCTAGCAGTTGAGGGAACCTGTGGAAGAGGTAGACCCAGGAAGACCTGGGATGAGGCGGTGAGGCATGACTTTCGAACATTGGGCCTCACCGTGGCAATGACTTCTGACCGAGACGTTTGGAAATATGCTGTGTGAGAAGACCTGGCAGGCCAAGTGAGACCTAAATCGAAGGCCTCTGCCACAGGTGTAGCCAGCCCACTTATGCGTACTTTCCTTCATTGGACACTAAACTCTGCTTGCGAAGACCTGTTGAGGCAAGTGAAATTGAAATCAAACTAAATTTGAAGACAGGCACCCATGCCAACCGTCGTATCCTTCATTGGACACTAAACTCGGCTTGTGAAGACCTGTCAGGGCAAGTGAAAGCAAAATCGTGATGGCACCTGTGCCCAGTGTCACCTTCCTGGCACTTGTGCCAGTGGCATGTAAAATACACCGTTTTGAGCATGGCCGTTGCCAGTACCGCCTGACTGGCCTTCATGCCGGTGGCATGTAAAAGCACCCACTACACTCTCGGAGTGGTTAGCGTTAGGAAGGGCATCCAGCTGTAGAAACTCTGCCAAATCAGATTGGAGCCTGGTGTAGCCATCTGGTTCACCAGTCCTCAGTCAAATCGTCCAACCCATGCTAGCATGGAAAGCGGGTGTTAAACAACGATGATGATGATGTATATATACATGTATATGTATATATACATGTATATGTATATATACATGTATATGTATATATACATGTATATGTATATATACATGTATATATATATATATATATATATATATATATATATATATGTACATGTATATGTATATACATGTAATATATAGAGCAATAAGAAAATGGAGGGGATCAATAGATGGTATTCATCAACTTATAGACATTATATTATGTCAATTTATCTATTTATTAAAAGGACATTTATAACAATATACATACATGTATGGCATATTATGCTTTACATATATAATACAGAAAAAATCAGTAATTATTAAAATACAACATATAGCAATAGAAATTGGGATAATTTCTTACAGCTGTTTCAGCCAAGAGGCAAAAATACAGCGTTCTACCTTTATCCCTCCAGTTGACTGAAGTAATTAATAGATGAAATTGGGGTACTTGGGTGTTTCTGTAGGCTTCGTCAGAGATTTTAGAAAGTATATAAGGTTAAGTTATAAATATAAATACACACACATATACATACTTTTACAGATACATACATATACCTACACTTAAATATACATACATAAATGCATGTATATGCATACAAATGAATCAATTATTATTATTATTATTATTATTATTATTATTATTATTAGATGCATTATATTATTCATATTAAATAAAATATAAACAGAGGTATGAGATCTTAAAACTATTTTAGTTATGCAAGAATGAAACTGTGTATACATGAGGAGCACACATGTATATATATGTATATACATGTGTGTGTGTGTGTGTGTATGTGTGTGTATATATATATATATATATATATATATATATATATATATATATATATATATATAAATAAAAATATGTATATATGTACATATAGGAAAATGAAAAATGATAAGGCAGAATGTTAAACTGAAAGCATATTTTAATATAGATGTGTAAAAAGGATTTCTAACTGGCTTTCATTGATTGCATGGCAAATTTTCAAGAAGAGGGAGAATGAAAATGTTTTTTACAAAAAAGTAAAAAATAATATATAAAAAAATAAATATACCAATACATTATATTGTCTTTGAGCTTTTAAAGTTCAATGGTAATCCATGTAGATAATAGTTGGAAAAATTAGGATGCATGAAATAGAGTGTGTAAGGGAAGACAATTCTGTGGGTTTTATACTCTTTGGTTGGAGTTCTGGACTCTTTGTCAACAGGAAGTTTATGAAGTTTATGTCTGTTCTTAGAGAAATATGGTCACTGAGGAGTTTGTGTGTTAACCCACAGAATTGTCTTCCCTTACACACACTTCCTGTTATGCCTTCAGTTTAACATTCTGCCTTATTATTATTTTTCATTTTCCTATTATTTCTCCATGTGCGGTTAACACAACCCCACTATTTACTGATATATATATATATATATATATATATATATATATAGAGAGAGAGAGAGAGAGAGAGAGAGAGAGAGAGAAAGAGAGAGGGAATGATATGAACACTGATCTTCCAAGTAGCATGCTTGATAATTAAGGGATTACTCTCTTAACATGAAACCAATGGTAGCCTTAAATTATAAATAACTTTTATGCACTAATGCAGTACTAAATCACTCATTCTCATTGTTTGATATGTATTTTTTATAATACATATATATGTATGTATATATATATATATATATATATATATATATATATATATAGACATACATATGTTTTTCTGCTGTTTAAGCAGCTTTTATTTCAAGGTAGGTGTAATTATTACAGTTCAAGTTTAATAGGCTGTATTTACAAAAGTACTATTATGCCTTATACTCTTCAATGAAAACCATAGAGTGGAAGGTTCATGTGTTATTAGTGAATCCAAGTAACAGTTAAGATTTTCAGAGTCATGCATAAACATGGGTAATGAAGAAACATGAATAAAGGAAAGGTGTGGTCAGAGACACATTTTATCAACCAAGCTGTTTAGCAAAATTTAAATGTTTTTCACTGTGTGAGTTCATCAAACTTGTTGAGATTTCACTTGGTAACTACAAAACAAACATTTGTTGTGCACCAAAATTACTCAATTACGTAGTAGAAAAATATGTATAAATACACACACAAACACGCAACTATATAAAAAATCATTATATACATATTTACATATATATATAGGTGCATACATCTATACACACACACATAATAAAAAATAAATATCTTTATGTGCTCAAGAACAACATTGACTGAAAAAGAACTCTGAAGAAGTGTTAAGTATATAATCTAATATTCTCAATAAAATTACAATAAACACACACACACACACTGACATATATATATGTACCAAAATAGACACACACATACATACATGTGCGTCAATACACACAAATACTATTTGCATTACCTTTTACATTTTCTTTCCGTTTATGTTTTGTTTATACATGTTTCAGCCACTGGACTGCAGCCATGCTGGGACACTGCCTTGAAGGGTTTAGTCAAACAAATCAACTGAAGTATTTTTTTCTTTTTTAACCAAACCACTAAGTTATGGAGATGTAAACGAAAAACCAATTGTCAAACGGTGGTTTGGGTCAAACATATACACAAAAACACATACACATATCTTCTATCTTTTATTTCAGTCATTTGACTATGGCCATGCTGGGGCATTGCTTTGAAGGATTTTAAGCAAACAAATTGACCCCAGAGCTTCTGTTTTTTTAAAGCCTGGTACTTATTCTATTGGTCACTTTTGTTGAGCCATTAAATTACAGGGATATAAACACACCAACACAGGTTGTCAAGCAGTGGTGGGGGACAAACAGAGAAACACACACACACACACAGATATATGCATATATATATACAACAGGCTTCTTTCAGTTTCCATCTACCAAATCCACACATAAAGCTTTCGTTGGCCTGAGGCTACAATAGAAGACACTTGCCCAAAGTGCCACACAATGAGACTGAACCCAGCACTATGCAATGGGAAGCACGCTTCTTACCACACAGCCACATCTGAGCCTTTTTTTAATTTTTTGTAGACTTATTCATTGTTCACTTCCTGTGCATATTCTATGTACCGTTTATGTAATTTTGGTTACCTTTTCTGATGATTTGTAGTACACCTGAGCATAGTGTACAATAAGTTCATTATTATATATATAACCTCAGTTCATCCAAAGCTTACAGAGCTTTGGATGAACTGAGGTTATAGGTGAAGACACTTGCCCAAGGTGCCACACAATGGGATTGAACCCTGAACCATGTGGTTGAGAAGCTAATTACTTACTACAGTCACACGTTGATAATAATTAAATACTTGATGTACTAAACAAATCTCAAATTCATTTCATATCAGTTAAACAAATTTGTTGTATGTAGATTATTATCATTATTACTATTGTACCATTTCTACTTGGTAACAGATGACCTAAATTTAAAAAAACACTAAGAACAGCTTGCATACAAAAAATAGCAAATATAATGTATATTTACTGAACCGACTTCTTTTAAAGTTTTCCTATAAAAAAATTCAATTTCTAACAAATTTTTTTCAAATGCTAATAACTTTCTACAAGAAGTAATTAAATTCTATTTCCTAGGTTTCTTCATAATGGAATACAGACATTTTAATTTTTTTTTAATGTTTATGTGACTAAAAGTTTTCTTTTAACAGTAAATTATGAATATAATACAATTCTGAGTTAACTACACATATGCTCTCAAAGTGTATCATCACATCAGTCTAAATTCATATTCAAGTGCTGTTGACAGTTTAATTAACGTGAAATGAATAACAGAACAAAAATTCTTTGCAGACATAGAAACATTTTGATGTTCTGTTGTTGGCAACATTTCTATTTAGCTTTTTTTCTATTTTGCTGTGAGCAATTTCTGGTAACAGAATCAAGATGTGAGAAGATATGACCGTGTCTTACCCAGAACAAGATCAGGAAATGCCAGCAAATGACCAACTATGATCAAGTTATTTTTGTAGAAATTTAAATGATTAAGCAAAACCTGTGTTTTGTCTACCCTTCTTCATCATTGGTCTCATATATGCACACACTTGACACACCTAGTTCTGTTCTTCTTATCCCTACTCCCACCACATCTCAATCTCCAACCTCTATACAAACAGTTTTACCTATCCTTTCTACACCAAGTACCAACCCACTGGACTTTTTTCCTCTTCCCACCGAAAATCTCACTAAGCAGTGTCAAAAGTATATAAAAGTTGGCAAACTGGTAGCAGTATGATCAGAGCTTGAGTGAATGTGCTGCAGTATTTGTTCTCTGGGCTCTCTGGGCTCCAAGTTCAAATCCCACAAAAATCAACTCTGACTTTTATACTTCCTGGTTGATAAGTACCAGTTATGTACTGGGGTTGATTTTCCTTCCAGCCTTTCTCTCTCTCTCTCTCGATCAATTACATTGTGTAAGAAGGTCCAAGGGTGACCCATCCCACCACCACCACCACCAGAATATCTTTTTTTCTGGAAATAAAGAATGGTTAAAACAAGACTCTAGCAACTTCTTTCCATAGAAAATCTAATATAGTACTGAATCTGTGCAAAGATGGATTGATGTGCAATGTAGCTTCATATGTAAAGAAGAGGAAGCAGAATGTATCTAGGAAACTCAAGTAATAGGTGCTTTAGTTTATCGATTCAATTAAAATAGTCATTGGGAAAGGTTTTCAGGTATTATAACATGTACACATCCAATAACTTATACAAATATATTATATGTAAGCACATAGTTCACTAGAAATAGCAGCCAAGTTTACCTCAAATGACACCTTAATAACATAAAAATAGAGGGACATGTTGGATTATCCATTATAACATTTTTGTTTATGGGCATTCAATCAGAGCAGACAAGGGTCTGAACAAGAGATAGCTAAATTTGCATAGTCCTAAGTTGTATAAGATGAGAGGAAAACAAAAATATCACAAAAGTGTTGTTATTAGAATAGTGACAAGGTGACAGAATTGTTAGAGCATTGGACAAAATGCTAAGCAAAATTTCTTTCAGTTGTTTACATTCTCTGTTCAAATCCTACAAGTTAACTTTGTCTTTCATACCTCCTGGGCTGATAAAATAAAGTACCAATCAAGTACTCTCTCACAAAATTGCTGACCTTGTGCCAAAAATTAAAGCAATTATTAGGATAGAGATAACTCTCCAGAAATGGTAGAGAAATTAGAATTTATCTTACCAGGGAACCAAATATAACATACTGAGGGATTTATTTTGAAAGATAATTTACATTAATTACAACTTTACCAGTAAAATAATGTCTTGGATTGTGTGGTGATGAAGAAGGATTTACAATCACATGATTATGGGTTCAATTCCACTACGTGACATGTTCAGAAACTACCTCCTATCATAGCATCAGGCTAACCCAAAATTTGAGAGTGAAAATATGTAGACTGAAACTATGTGGATGTGTTTGAAAACATTGAGATCCTCTGTCTAACCTTGGAGGTCCTGCAAGGTTATAGGTGCTGACCTTCCTCCTCAGAGAAACCATTTATTAAAAGATATCAAAGGCAACAGACAAATATTGTATGAAAAGAGAGAGGTCAGTAAATATGTTTTGATCACTTCAGGATGTACTGAACCACTGGGAATCAGTTGGTCTTGCCATGGAGTCAATGCACTACTATCATCAGAGGCACTATACAATACTATTGCAATGGGCTCTATATAGTAATATTACCAGAAATAATATATACATTTGGTAGATCACCACCACTACCACAATACCATTGCTGCCACCACCACCACCACCACCACACAGAATTATCATGAGACATGCTTGACTTGTTTACAATGATTAAGAAGTTTCTGGTTCATTATGAATGAAGACAGGTTTTTAGTGGAAAGGTAATGGGGAGTTAGCACATTCATTCTCTTTTTAAGAATATTAATGGTATGAGTTGTTTAGTCCCAGGTCAGCCTAAACCAAGCACACTAATGAGCAAAGCATTTTAGCATGATAGCTATTCCATTCTTCTTTCAGCTGTAGCATATGCAGAATTACATTATCCAATGAGTCTCTTTCATTTTAAAGACACTACAGTATAATTTTAAGAAGATTTGGCTGCAGTTTCTAGCAGGTAGCATAGTATGAATGGAGTAAAATGGCATTGTAAAGGAATGATAATTGGGTAGCTGTTTAGAACTTAAGTTTACTCTACAGTTTAGCTAATGATAATATTAATAATAATAATAATAAATACAAACAACATATATACCAATCAACAGTTTTATAAATGTCACAGACACCAACAATTAGGCCATTACATTGTTTTACAGTGAGAACTAAAAACAAGTACCAAATCAGACCAAATTAACATAAGTTAAAGGCCACACTGTTAAGTGCAACCAAGATTTTTACTTTACTTAACTTTCACAAAATTTTGAGAATTGACCACATTTTATTTTCCATCTTCTACTTAAATTCCTGGCAACTTATATAGAAATTACAAATCTGTGACAGAATGAATCTGTAGGCAAATAAGTTTTTTTTACCTGTTGAGGAAAAAAAATATCTAAGGATTATCAAGGATAAGAGGCAAAGTCAACCTCAGTGGAATTTGAACTCAGAATGTGAAGACAGACAAAATGCAGCTAAGCATTTTGTTCAACATTCTAATGATTCTGCCAGCTTGCTGCCTTATGTTCTGGAAATATTAAGTGTTCTTTTTTTAATGAGTTGAGGAGGAAGAGGGGCAATGTTCATGACATTTGAGGGTCACACTCTCAAACTAGCAAGACTGATGACACTGATTTCCAACCTGACTTCTTCAGGTGGTCAATGTCTCTTGTAAGCCTGAGGACAGAGATGAACCTAAATTTACTGGCTCCAAAAACTGCAACAAAGTGAACTCTGCAAACATTACCCAAAGTGCCAAGTGGTAGTGTTCAACAAGATGGTATGTAAAACATACCACCTCAGTTTAGGGTAAAAGAAAAACACCAAAGCCTGAGAACTACTAATATGGTTCATAACCAGCTTGTAGGTTCAGTTCTTGGGTTGGGTAATTTGTTGTGGTTTTGAACAAGACACTCCATGTAGTATAACTCCTGTCTACTGAGTTGAAAATGAGCAGCAGCTTAGTGGTGGTACAGTACAATTCTCCCACCACCTACCACATCTTCAATGTTTCATTGGGTCAAGTTTGGTGAGACCAAAAGAGTGTTTATGTTTGTTCACAACAACATATGATCCTAAAACAATTTATGAAAGTATCATACATGCTGCCAATTACAAATAATGGGAATGATCTTTTTCTTTTTTTTTTCTTTTATTTATTTTAAAGTTAATATTACATAGTTTCTGCAGTCCTTATATAGAAACAGAAAACAAATTCCTTAAATGAAGAGTTTTCCAAACACCATTGTTTTATCCTATTAATACTTTTGCAATAATATTTTAAATGATATAAACTGTCCATGTGTTTCAATTAATTTTGTAATTAATCTGGAATTTGCATAGATTTAGTAAAATAACTTTTCCACTGTAAATTTGGTGCTTCGGACTTAAACGATCCTTGTCATAGAAGGTTTTTAACTTAAATATGAATATTTTACAGTAAGAAGTTTTGTACAACAGAACCAAAGATGATCTCTGCTAATTTAATACCAAAAGGGTTAAGGTAGAAACTGTGTTTTGTATCTTTATAAGTAAACAAGTTCTATAGATATTTTGTTCACCTTTCCCCATTTAGTTTTGTGAGTGACAATTTAAGAATTGGTAGGATTTGTAAATTGAAGAATATTGACAGCAATACTTGCAGAACAATAGTCTGTGATACTGTTATGGTTTCTACTACATTCTGTCACAGCAAAGAAGTTCCTTTCTGCTATGAGAAATGAAAAATATTCCAGCTGTGTTACAAAATAACATGATATTACTTCTGGCTAACATTTATTGAAAGTAAAACATAACATGCATGTGTGCGCACGTGCACACACACACACACACACACACACACATACAAGATCAGGCAGTTAAGCTGAAACTGTTTTCAAATGCTATATCATAATAATTAGCATGAAATAAAAGCTAATACTTTTCCTGAAATTCTGACAGATTGTATTGAGTTGTACCAAGTGTTATATTAATGCTGATACAGAGAATGCAAAAGCTAGAGTCTGTGATACTCTGGCTGCTAAGTTGAATGTTGCAGAAAATTTTCTTTATTTTATGATATTCGCATGGTCACAAGCCTACTAGTACCATTCTGGCTAGTTTAAATATTGTAATAAATCCAGCCACCAACATGACCAGCTTGCAGGGAACTGTGGTGTGTACAGCAGGATTATAGCTAGAGCCATTAAAAATTACTCAGCTATGAAGCCATACATTCATGGGGATTGAAGTATTCTCACAGACTATTCTAAAGTTATTAAGACAGAGAACCTCAAAACTTCTCAACTACCTCAAACACAAGGGAAATAAAGTGAGAATCTTTGTTAATAAAAAGAAATTCATATTTGACCAATTCATCAGTGGTCACATTTGCAGGGTTATTGTATTTGAGACTTTTTAAGTGTCTGCTGGCATATAAAATGAGAATCCAGCATTAGTGATGGTGTTTGAAGCCACTGTATATGATGGACATGTGATGCCTCTTCATTTGTGTATGATGGACATATGATACCACTTCATTTCATTGAAAGAGATCTTACTTCAACATAGCTGTTGACTTGGTACTTTTTGGTTATCTCACCATTAAAAAATTGGGTTATCTCCCCACCATTTTACGAGAAATATCGGTACTCTTGTTATCTCCTTCAACTAAACAAATTGTTTAACCCTCAATAAAACAAAAATTAATAAACATAAAAAGTGAAAAGATGAAACATCATTTTGAATCTGATAATATTTTTATAACATCATCATCATCATCATCGCTGTTTAACATCCACTTTCCATGCTGGCATGGGTTGAATGGTTTGACTGAGGGCTGGCAGGCCAGAAGGCTTTACGAGGCTCCAGTCTGATCTGGCAAAGTTTCTACAGCTGGATGCCATTCCTAACACTAACCATTCTGAGAGGGTAGTGGGCGCTTTTTACATGGCACCGGCTCAGGACCAGTCAGCTGGCACTGGCATCGACCACGCTCAAATGGTGCTTTTTACAGGCCACGGGCATGGGAGCCAGTCAGGTGGCACTGGAAACAATCGAATGCTGCATTTTACATGCCACCGGCATGGGACTAGTCAGGCGGCTCTGGCATCGACCATGCTCGAATGGTGCTTTTTACATGCCACCAGCACGGGTGCCAATCAGGCGGTACTGTCATCGGCCACAACAATGACTTCACTTGCCTCAACAGGTCTTCACAAGCGCAGTGACATATATATATATATATATATATATATATATTGAGGGCAAGGACAGTAGTTGACACCGTCAACTTCAGTACTGATTGGTACTTTACTTTATAAACCCCGGAGGGATGAGAGGTGAAGCTGACCATAGGTTGTTTGAAAATTCTGCAAAACATTTTTTCCAATGTTCTCATGATTCTGTCAGCTCACTGCTTCCAATTTATGTCTGTCCAAGATTCTGCAACAACACATAGTTCAAAGTGTGCAGGATTATTTGAAGGTGAAACTTCAACTGCTCAACTGCTTTTTTCCAAGGAAATTTGGCCTTCTTTCTCATTCACTAGATTTAAGTCCATGTAACTTTTAGGTGTGAAATAACATTGAGGACAAAGCCATGTGATATTATGGTCTGCCATAAGGAAAACTTTCAAATCAATAAACAAGGCAAAGAGGATACAGCGATATCCATACTTAATTATTTCTAATGAATTGCAGACATATTTAGTAATATTGTGCCTTATGATGTAATAACTACACAAAGTTTCATATTTCTATCTTTTCGTGTATCTTATTTTCACACCCAATTTCGCTGACGAATCCTCTTTATGCATATATGCATGTGTGCGTGTATACACACACACATACACCACATACATAGGCATGCTACATATTAACACATGGCAACTACTCCCCCCCCACACACACACCAACAACAACAACCTCACATCACAACACCCACATACATACAATTTCATGTTGAAAAGTAACCATATATTACATTATAATGAAAGACAAGCATATATTATAAGACTTCAAAAAAAAAAAAAGGGGGTTAATCAAAAACTGTTTACATTGATTTCATAATTATAAACCTGAACAAAGGAACTAAAATGTGTCATGGATATATGTTGTATGTTAAAGACAAGTGGTTTCTTGACCATACAAGAAATAGATAGCTGTCTGGTTACACACACACACACACACACACACACACAATAAAATGAAAAATACATATTGAGTACAGGACATCACCAATGAGTGAAAAATACGTAAACACACACGAGATAAGTACAGGACAAAATACCAAAAACATACACAATAAGTACAGGATATCACCAAGGAGTGAAAAATATATGAAAACACAAGAGAAAAGTACAGGACAAAATGCCAAAAGAAGATAACTCCTCATCAGTTGTCGGACTGTTTTTACTCCTACATCATGCTTTTAACGACAATATAGGGAACTTCATAAGACAGCAGCATCCAGAAATTTTTAAAATATAAAATTCATGGAGAGTCAGAGCTTTGAACAAACAAACAATGACAGAGTGGCTGTACAGAGTAAACAATCGACAAAGACAAACATTAAGAACTGTTAGGCCACAACAAATTGTAATGAGTAACGCCTGGGAGAAATTTTATCAAGAAAATATATATATATATATATATATATATCTCATCATCATCATCATCATCTAACTTCCACATTTTGAAGCTTGTAGACAGAATTTAAGGTGGATTTTCTATAGCCACATGCCCTCCCTGTTGCCATGGCCAAACATGGGAAGATTTCACAAGATTGGGAACAAAGAACGTTGTTCATATGAAGGTGATGCTGGCTTACAACCATTACCTGCTGTCAAGTTAAGGATACAAACACACACACCACACACACACACACACACACACACACACACACACACACACACACACTCACACACACACACTCACACACATTTCTGTATACTCACAAGGTTTTGGTCAACCCAGTGCTATAGAAGAAGACACTGGCACTTTCCTTTATAAACCCCGAAGGGATGAGAAGTGAAGCTGACCATAGGGTGTTTGAACTTGGAAAATAAAGAACCAGAACAAATGCTGCAAAACATTTTTTGCAATGTTCTCATGATTCTGTCAGCTCACTGCTTCCAATTTATGTCTGTCCAAGATTCTGCAACAATGCATAGTTCAAAGTGTGCAGGATTATTTGAAGGTGAAACTTCAACTGCTTTTTTCCAAGGAAATTTGGCCTTCTTTCTCATTCACTAGATTTAAGTCCATGTAACTTTTAGGTGTGAAATAATATTGAGGACAAAGCCATGTGATATTATGGTCTGCCATAAGGAAAACTTTCAAATCAATAAACAAGGCAAAGAAGATACAGCGACGTGCACACAGTGGCATTACACCCAAGACTACAGATTAAGAAGTACACTTCTTAACCACACAGTCATACCTATGCAGTGGCGGCTTGTAGATAAAATTAGTGGGGTGCTGCTTCAGAAACTTTTTAGCTGTTGTTTTAATATTGTGTAAAAGAAACAGACATATAAAAAGAATATTTATACATAAACTTGATCGGTTTGTGTTTTAGCCACAGCTGGGTAGTGTGTTTAATTTGCTTACTGAACACCATCGCAAATTCCCCCTTGTTTTTCAAAAATCACCACTAAATCACAAAATAAGGAAGGAACATCTGCCCCATTTTCCAAATCCTGGCAGCAACACTGTAGCTGGAAGCAGGATAATAATCTAATTCTACACTTTATCACATTCAAGAATATAAACACGTTTTTAAGTACAACACATGCGGAGTCAAAAAGAAACACTACCTTTCACTAGCACTGCTTGAACGACAGTGCTGTCTTTCCCTAATGTGAAGCTGCCTATCTCAGACATGTAAGCATGCACACAACAGCCAAACACCACATCACTAGAATTGTGAAGCACACAGTTCTAATTAAGGATTTTTGTATTTTTTTCATAAACTAGGGGATGGCTACTGACATTAGGCTTAAGGATTATATAATGTACAAGTATAAAGAAAGAACTAAAAAAGACTCGTTATATTGAATGTTATTGATAATATTGAATGGAAATAGGAGGTGCTGCAGTTCTGCAGTGCCTATACATGAGCCACCACTGTACCTATGCCTATATACAAATGAATGTGTGTGTGTGTGTGTGTGTGTGTGTGTGTGTGTGTGTGTGTGTGTGTGTGTGTGTGTTAAAAAGAAATATATAGATAAGCTAGTTATGGGTGAAGTTATGGATAAAATATATAGACAATCTAGGTATGGGGTGAAAATTTTATATACTTGAATCAGTAAATAGAGCAACTTATGTTGTTTCTATTTGGATGCTAGTCTGTTATCTTTCTACAGAAAGTTGAAAAAGGACACCTCAAATATGGTAGCAGTATAGAAAATGTCTAAAATTCTTGTAAATTGTTTTCAACCAATGAGAGTTGAGCAAATTTATTTGTCATTTCTACTTTACTAGGAACTGGTTATATTATCAACTAACATTGAACAAACTGAAAACAATCAAAGTTTTGTTTAGATCAACTACAATCTATCTAATTATGTCAAACAAAACCAAGTTCCATTTATTTTTCACACAGACAACTGTTTAATATAGAGGTTTTTGATGAAATAGCTGGCATTCCTTAGTCAACTCATTAAACATTGCAGACCTTGTTAAACATGTATCAAGACATTCAACTAACGTAGAAGAACCATGGTATTCCTCTAAAATAAATAAATACAGTGAGCATACAAAACATCTTTACTAGACTTTCCAACAAAGCTATCACTATTATCAATGTTATCAAAGTTTATATAGCCATTTATCTTTGGTCATAGTCGAGACTAACCTAAAGTTGCAAAGTATGAATTTTTCCAGTCTAAAATATATCATTGAAAGAATAAAATAAATAGCAAAGTTTCCAAAGAATATATCTTCAATTTCTTTATAAGTCTACTTAAAAATAAATTACCTCACAGAAAGTACCATGGCAACTGTTTAATGTAAACTGGTTATTGTTATCAAAATTAGTGGGTTCTGAACATGACCAAGAAATAGTTAAATCACAATAAGTGTCTTCCAAGGTCTTTTTTGAACTAAGGAATTCTAAGATGCATTCATTTACACATCTTACAAGAAAACAACTATAAAACTTCTATCTGCTCAGTAGATCTGTTGAATGTAGTAGCTAAATCTCCCTTAAACTTGAACCAGTGAAGGTCAATCTGGTAAATCTTCATTGTTGATTGACCAGCTACAAATAGCAGCCAAATCTCCATCAAATTACAATTTAAAATCTTTAAAAAAAAAAAAATTAAAAGGTAAAAGAGGACACACTGATTAACAGCATGGAACAGAAGACAGAATGGTCACAACTGGAATGCTTTTGATTATAGACCATTCAGAACTAACTTGGATTTAAGTAGCAACAACTTTTAGCAAACTCTCTGCCTGTTCAGTGATATTTTTTTCATATTTAAAGTCTTTAAAATGTCTGACAGTCTGCTGCCTCCATAGACAGAGTTTGGTAATGGTTAAAGCACCAACTGAATATATCATTCAATCAGTGATTTGTGTGTCACAAGTTTACGCCAGCAGCAGAACTAACTAGAATTCATTACCAATATCAAGGCTATAAAATATATTTAGGTTGTCGTTACAAAAACATAAGCGAAACAAGAAAATACGACCGCACACACACACACACACAAAACAATAAGCCTTTCTAATATCTTTTCCTTAGTTACATTTGCCAAAGAGAAACATACATATCATAATTTAATACCCATTGTCCATATATATATATATATATACTCATATATATATATATATATATATATGTGTGTATATATATATA